>NC_068402.1:5286465-5586465 GCF_023724105.1 Carassius gibelio
GAGAGCTGAACTACATTAGACACAAGACATCCGCCACACCTTCACACACACTCTGCACATGTCATAAAAACAAACACAGAAATATAACCGCAGGCTCCTACGCACCAACGATCTATTATCTCCTGTGTTTGAAATGCGGATCACATCATTACCTGGTTTGGAAAAGTATGAATACAATCTGACTGATAACTAACCCCGGAGAAAGAAAATCTGACGTGTCTATGCAGCCGCCATCTATCTTTTTGGTCACATTCGTTCTTTCTCTTCCAAAAAAATGTGAATAAAGGGCTCACACACCTTAGCCAATCAAACTCCTTGACCAGTCCATGATTTTGCTAGAAAAACATATATTATAGATATTGCTAGGAGGGATTTCCATACATAAGGTGCTGATGTAGGTGCTGTTTAGAAAGCCACTTTCTAATTTTTGAAGCTCGATTATCTTTTACTGCACATCAGAAAAATGTTCTTTGTTTTTTCTCAGTGATATATCTGGATTTTGGGCTTTGTTTTCCCTCCTCTTTATATTTCTGTAAAACAGGAATCCATGGCTGAATAACTTAATGTTCATAAGCACGCTGGAGTGCTCAAAATGGGAATATATTTCAGATATATTTTAATCATAAGAATTGCTAGGGGTACCAGTCCTGTTCAACATGTATTTGATAAAAAAAATAAAAAATAAAACATTTATTTCATAATGAAATTTCCCTCCATTTAAAAATCTTATTCTCCAATTATTATTATTATTATTATTTTTTTTTTTTTATAAAAGATCAAAAGGATTAACAATGCAGACAGGGTACAGACAGTTCTGACCACATGTGTATATATAAAAAAAAGATTTGTTTACTTTCTTAATACACATTGTTTTCTCTGCATAATTCATTTGTACACACAAGGGTTGTACTAACGTCCAGTTTCATGAGCAAATCATTTCCCGATGGATAAAACTGAGCCAAGACTTACATTTTTTCCAGCTTAATATCCTTTTTGGAACCATATCACATTATGATTTATTAAAATGTTATGATTCATTACAATTTATTAAACTGAATGAATTAAAATGTTGGTTGCAAACGCAGTTTCAGGTTTTTTGATATCAAATCAACTTTTTAATATACAAATGTGTCAAAAATTGCCCAAAAAAATTTTTTGTGTGTGTGTGTGTGTGCTTCAACTGAGGATTTAGGAACATCAAACCAGAACTGACAAACATCTATTCTATAATGTTCTATGACTTTTCCCTAACTTTTTATCACCCCTCCATGTCTTTGCCAGATCGGAAAATCTTTTCAAATTCACATACTTTTCCAGGTATTCTATGACTGGGGGAATTCTGGCAATAGATGCTGAAAACACACCCATTGCGTGTTTTGGGTCCGAGTGTTATAGTGCATCACTTTCCTGTGTCAGATCTACTTTCTGAAATGTTGATATCGATGGGCTTCCGTTGACGTTGGCCTCATTCCCTCCACGCTACTGTGCACTTTTTAAAAACAACCCCCAGTAACACAACCCAACACGAGATGTTCCAGTTGATAAAGTCACAATCAGCCGAATCCCAGCAGAAGATTACGACTTCCCTGAACTAAAGACAACAGACATGCCTTGATTCAAATCACACTCACCGATGATGAAGTAGTCCTGATTGGTTTTAAATTCGTGACCCCACAGGTTGGGCGAGTACTCCTGAAACTTGATGGTGAAACGCATATCACTGTTGGGCTTATCGCAGGTGAGAAGCAGGTTGGGGGCTCCGGTCACTTCACACCTGTCTGCCTGATCCCTTGACGAAACCAGGTACAGTTTATAGAACTCGTATTCGGTGGGGGACCGGGGTCCGGGCGGCTCAGACGCTGGGCAAATGAGGTCCAGACGATCCCCGATTTGAGGGTAGAGGACATAACCCTTATCATCGCTAAACCTAGAGAACGACAGAGAGGGAAAGAAGAGAAATTAATGACAAAAAATGGCACAGCTACAAACCTGAAACCATTTTAAAACCAGAATACAAAAATTGTGTGAGGTAAAAAAAAAATAAGTGACTTTATTTTGAAGAAGTATTTGTTTTTTTCTTCGCAAAATTTAATTCATAACATAAACTTTTGCAAATCATGTAATTAAATAAAACTGAATTTATTATTATATTAAAAATATTAAATCATTAAAAATAACTGCTTTCTATTTTAATGGAGGTTTTTGTATGTTTTTTTAATGATTTTTTATTTGTAGTAATGCTGAAAAAAGTTGCTGCTTATTATTTTCATGTAAACTGTGGGAAAAAAATCCTCAGGGGTCTTTTACGATTTTTTTATTATTTATTTAGTTTTTTTTGCATTTCCATTTAGCTCCACTCTGGTTTGTAGCTCTTTTCACGTCTTTTGTATATAAAGTTCAATGCAAAATCAGTTCCTTTATTTTATTTTTTTCACAAAATATCCTTTAGTCTAATTCATAAACATGTCACGCTACAAAAAAAAAAAAATATATATATATATATATATATAAATATATTGGTCACAAATGGCTTCTCACATCGACTTTAAATAGTTTGTTTTCATTTAATCAGCAAAATGCACATCCGGTGTTTAATAAATGTTATATAATAAAAACGTTCATATTTTTAACTTTCTTTGTGGCAGAGCAAAACTGCAAAATTTTCTCAATTATACAGCAAAGAGTGCATGGATGCATCATGGGATACTAACGACTGGCTTAATCTGGTACTATAACCTCAAAACCATACTTCTCATGAAAACTTCTGTGGGTATGCTGGCTTCCTCGGGAGCAGGCTGGCTTTTACTGGATCCAACCACACGCTACACTCTCTCTGTGTTTCTTTATTCAATAAATTACCTCCTACAAGTAGAAACTCATCCTCTTCTTTTACACTTCATTCATCTACTCTGCTCGCCTCGCTTCCTGTTTTTTTTTTTTTTTCAGAGCCCTAATGAAAGTGCTCTCTTCCGCTGTGTAAATCATCTGAAGGTGCTGAGACTTCAAGGTTTTTTGACGACTGTATTTCTAGAAATATGATATTTTGTTCTTCTATCTTCAACAAGTGACTCTAATGAGAATGAATAGGCCAGTCTGGATCCAGATCCCACCCCGAAACGCTCGTTTCCAAAGGAGACCGTGTCAGATCAAAGCACAGCGGAGGACGTGTCTAGAGCTTCCAATTTCCAGGAGAATTTGGCGGTTGTGGAATCTCAGGGAGTTTCCTTTGAAATCTTTCTATGTAAACAAATGACTAAACGGCTCACAGGCGCTAATTACCATTTTATCATCATCTCTAAACAGCCAGCCACACCGATGGCTATTTACATGTAAACAAATGAAGCCTGTTGGGCTTTAGCTTTTTTTTTTTACGGGCTTCATGTTTCCATGTGAAAAGAAATGCAGAACACATTGACGTAATGACGGGTTGGATCCATTCACAAGTCACATACATTACCATAGCATGCTAACCTAGGGCATGCTTACAAAGCTAGTCGTTCTTGTTCATAAGAAACAAAAGCAGAATCGTGTATGAGAAAAAAGGCTTTGTGTGTGTGTGTGTGTGTGTGTGTGTGTGTGTGTGTGGCATTCCTATGGGAGAAGAGCTTCCTGTCCTTGTCACACAGGTTAGGAAGGTTATCAGTGGCTCTTACAGTGAAGAGAACAGACTCTCAACACACACTTCACGTACTGCAATTAGACTGACTGATACCCACACACACACACACACACACACACACACACACACATGTTACTTTAAAAGAATGTTTCTCAGTTCAACACAACTTCAGTATTTGTGGCATAGAAAACATATCGCCCAGCAAATATGTATTTTAAAACACATTTAAGGGCTGTATTAAAACATATTTGAACTGTGAAGTTCACTAAATGTCTTTTTAAAGTGGGACTACTTTTCTAAGCGGATGAACTTCTGGTTTTACATTAGCAATGTTATTCTAGTGGGTCTGTTGTAAGAGTTGAGCACGTAATCACACCGGAAGAACTGATGAACAAAAGTATCAAAACATCCTGCAGATGCTAAAGACATGTTTTGCATACACGTTCTGTTAGGTAGATTTTTGTCTGTTGGGTTATCGCAGACACCGTCACAGTAGACTTGACGTGAAGAATAGAGAGAATACAGACAGAAAGACAGAGACAGAGAGAGAGAATGAGAGGTGTCGCGGATCAGAGGAGAGTATGAAAGGGTTGAATGAGAGCTGAAATAGCTTACGAAACCGAGAGGAAAAAAGTAAACAGAGACGAACAATGACGGAGGGAAAAAACAGGTGGACACAGAGAAAGAAGCAAGCGAGCGGAGGATGCAGGAGATAAGGCCGTGTTGTTGACATGGTCACGCTGCTCTGCTCTAACCCACTGAACTCTCTGCTGAGACCCAGACACACAAGGAGAAGAATACTGTCCTTTATCACCACATTCACACCTTCTCTCTCTTTCCCTCCCTCCCACGCCCTCCGTGTCAGCCTGACAGAACAGCATTCAGTCAAACTCACACTCGCTGCTAGCAAAAACGCAAGTACACACTGCAAAAGCTAGGTTGCTCGCGTTAGAATCAAAGAAGTGGTCTATTAAACACAATGCCGAGAGAGGCCATGTGTTAGGTGTTTTACCTCGTTAAGGGACAGTCCCAGGCAAATTGCCTGAAAGTTCCCTAAATATCATATGGAACGAAAACCATTAAAACATTTTTGTTTCTTAAAATAGATTTTAACTGAAGCTAATAATTTTATTTCAGCTAGTTGCAAAGGCAACATTCCTCATTTTCATGCAAGTTGATGTACTAAAAAAGTAATAAAGCTATATAGAAAAAAATAAAAATGACAAACGCACCGAAAAACGTATGTAATATAATAGGGTCTCGATGATACTAAAATAACTAACACATTTTTTATTCTTCATGCTAGTAATTATAATAGTCAGAAGAACAAGTGATTAGTCTCGTGATCAAGTAGAAAAAAAGAGTCTTAAATGAAATTCTTTAATGCATGAAAATATTCCAGAAGGAAATTATGTTTCAAATGCATCTGATGTGTCGCTCCAACTTTAGCACTGCATTTTCACCAACCTCGCACTGTTGTACGCTACAGAATGGCACACGAGTACGCAAGTTTTAGGTAACTTTGATTGCAATAAAATAAACTGCATGTAACAGATCGTAAACAACTTTGTAGATAAAGAGACTCAAAATTATTCTATGCAAATATGTTAAGGCAAGCACCTCTTCGTTTATAGCTAGTTTCAGCAACTATCGTAATAGCAAAGCAATGGTTTGATGAGAATCTTGATGAGGAAGTGAAACCTGTAATGTTATGGAAATAGCAACAGTAGAATCTAGTAGGTCAAACTAAATTTGAAAAGCTCAAAATAGAAATACATAACATGAATGAATTGTTTATAATAAGCTGGATTTAGAAAATGTATAGGATGAATTTTAAAGTCAACATGTCTAGTAACCTGCATAATAATGAATTTTGAAATGCATTGACAAAGTCTTCACGCCTTTGTTTGCATACTAGCACAAAGCACATGCCTAGCATAGTGGTACTGTTTTAGTATACAGTAGTTGCACAGAGATGGCTTTGTTTATTATAGAAGCATTCTAGAATTTTGGGCTTGCTTACAGTGTAAAAAACTGGAAGTGAAAAACCAGTTCAACACAACAAACGCTGTGATCCATCAACGCTCCTTTTTAAAGCATGTGTGTGCGCCAGAGCCTTTCGCACAGCCTGTGTAATTACATATGTTTCAGCACTGGACCGCATTAGCCTTCGTGATTGAACAACTGTCAGGCAGCAATGTCTAATGAGCAAACTCAGGGTTAAGCAAGCACTCGGCAGATAATTAGAGAACGTTTGCAGAACCTCGCCAAAGAATTTCTGACCCGCGTGTCAAGCTCGAAGGAGAAAAAACTTCAAGGAAAAGGGACACGTATATAAATGTGGCCACAAAGTCAAGTTAGAGAGTGTGGAATTGAAACAAATAAAAAATAAAAGAGTTCTATGCACCGAAATGATTTCATGGAAATGTGTGTTTGCAAGCTCAGAAAAAGCTAAGCGCATACACGGGCAGGCCTTCAAAGCACAGATTAAAGTGAAATTATATCGACATCTCTGTTTACTCGAAACATAAACATGATAATACACTCCTTCAGCCATTGCTTCTCATCCCAAACACTCATCATTCCTGCTTTGCTCTCTCTCTCCCACCCTCGCTCAGTTTCTCTCCCGAACAAAGGTTGCATTCATGGTCACACATTGAAACAAGGAGTGGGGGGATGGAGAGGGGCAGAGGTGACAGGAGTGTGTGCGCCGGGCTCGTTTATGAGGGCAGAAACATCATTTTGTCAAACTCTGCCGACGCCCTTCCCTGACCCTGACAGCTCTTGAAAAGAGACGGGTGTTAGTTTCACCCCGTCCCGCCCCCGACAGCACTGACCCTCAACCCCCACCACCACCACCACCTCTCCAGAACCCACCTTCTCTTGTCCATAAACCCCTCCACCTCTTGTTCCCTCGTCCTCTTGTTCCTCAGTCTTGCATTACAAAGATTCCACACTAGAAACTCGAGCTGTGTCCAAAAACAAGCTCGGGGCACAGGTGCAGTGAGGTGGACCCTTGTGTGTGTGTGTGTGTGTGTGTGTGTGTGTGTGTGCATAAGAAATGGAATGCCTGAGATGGCCGAGAATCCTTCACATGCTAAATGCAGTGGTTTCAACACACCCTAGATGAGGACATCAGCCACAGATCTACAAGTACACCGATATCACATACTGCCAAAGAAATCTGGAAACTAGATTTTCACACATAGGAAAATGAGTGGTGGTGGCCAAGGTGTTGCTATGCAGCTGCTTAAATGTTTTGGGAGGTTTTTATCTGACATGCAGTTGTTTGGAGATTCTAGGTGGCTCCTTATTAACACATTTCAAATGTGGCCAACACTTGTGATCCTCCTATGATAAGCCAATATTGGATTTTTTGGCCTGTTTTTCCATCCACCAGGTGAAAAGCTTACAAAGAATGCATAGAAACATAAAAAACCCGGCATATTTTAGGTCTCATTAATGTTTGTTGCATGATGTAAGCCTTTGGGATTTCAGATATATAAGTAAACAAATGCAGCATGATTTTGAGTTCTCATTCATGTTTGTTGCACAGTGTAAGGATCTCCTATTTTATCTTTCACCAAACATGAAAATGAATAAAATATAAAATAACACTCTCCACACCAAACTGCATATAATTTGAGGCCTCCTTTCATGTCTGTTGAACAAGCGGCACTGAAACTGAATGCTTTGCTACGATCTCTAATCCTACACGAGCAACAGCTATGCCTTCTTTAGCAAACACCACTAAAAATGTTCTCCTGGAGGCTCAACAACTTCAATCCCACCAGCCAAAAAAAAGAAAAAGCTTTCCAGATTGAAGAATTAGATCTAAGTTGGTGATTACATGTGATAACAAGCTATCGAGCTAACACCAGCTCAAATCCTTCAATTCAAATCACTCTGATATGCCGTGAGAAAGACTTTTGACTTCAGCAATTTCCACTTCATTTTCAGCTTCTATTCCACCTCACTAAGCTGATTTCACCTGCAAGCGTGCATTGATCTCATCAGGAGCAGTGCCACGGAGGAGCTGGAATCACGGCTGGCGTCCAGCAGACCAGCGGTGGGCCGGAGATATCAGCCCTCTCAGAGGATGAGTAAATCTCCCATCTCTCTTTTCTCTTCAAGGCTGTATCGGCAGCTTCCAGGGCCCGATTAAACCCTGTTCGGGGTCTCGAGTGACCAGACTAAACAACACCTACCAGTTAGACATCCGAGCCCTTATCACACTGCCAAGAGACCAGCAAAAACAGAGAAGGAAAAGTGAGAAAGACATTTAACTATCTTCCTTTCTATTCAATTTCTATTGAACTCTGTGTATTGCAAACACCACACACACACAACATAAAACATGTGTAGAGACTAAAAATGAGATCATATTATGCCGATTATCATCTAACATCCTCAAACAATTGCGTCTTGAAAATGATATGTGATTGTTTACAGATATTTAATGACAGCTAAAGGGTAGTATGTAAATACGGCACAGTACTTCGAGATGTTGGTACAACCGTAACCGAATTGTCTGACAATGAGCAGATCACATGTGGCCAATCATCACATGACCTCTGCAGACAAACTCTGAAAATGATGGAAATGAGGACAAGGAAAACAGGTGAAAGATAAAAGGGGAGGAGAGGAGGGAGAAGGAAAGAGAGGCTGCTGTGAAGAAAGAGAGAGCTGGAGGCACTGCTGGAATGTTTGTGGTGAGAGGAACAGCGGGCGTAATGGTTTCCATATGGCAACTCCTGGCGGGAGAGAGAAAGCGAGGAGAATTACAGAGAGAAACAAAAGAAAAGGATTGAAAATTAAGTTAACATTAAGGGAAAAAAGAGGCTTGATGCAGGAGAAAACTGGAAAAAGATGCAAATGGAACAAAGGAAGTATACTGAAAAAAAAAATAAAATCATATTAAGTTTGCTTTTGACTTGTTTTCCACTAAAAACATCCAAGCGATCTCAAAACAAGATAAATGTACATCATAAGCAATACTACATAAGATTTTTTATTTAAGATGCATGTTCAGATAATGTTTTTTTTTTTTTTAAATGTAAAAAATTAAACATGCATGAATGAATCTTTCAAAATAAGATAAATAATTAAATATGCATATGGGGTGAATTTTCATTTCATGTCAACTCAAGCAGGATTATTATAGTTAACTTAAAATGAAACTATATATATATATATATCCTAGAACAGTCAGTCGATTTGAATTTTGATGGGTGCTGTTGAGGGGGTCAGTAAATGATGACAGAATTTATTGATTTTTGATTAACTATGCCTTTAATGTTTATTTATTTATTTATTTATTTATTTGTAATAAATTAAATTATACTCTAAATAAAAAACTACAACTACCTGCAGTTGGTGTTAAATGTCTTTATGAGTTGATTCGTTCAAATGGCTGATTCATTCAGGAATGAAGTAAGCGGCTCTCTTTATGAATGTGTCTTTGAATCATTGGTTCACATGATTCATTCAAAACACAGAGTCACATAACACAACAATTCTGCTTTGACTTTTTAGATAATATTTTCATTTGCAAAACTGGACAAAAACACACTTTATTGTGTTGAAAATATAGCACAATATTAACTTCTAATTTTTTATAAAATCACATTTGCACTCATGTTCTTGTGACAAAAACAGCACTCGTGTGATATTACTCTTGTTGCTGGTGTGATATCACTTATCATATGGCATAAATATGAGACCATTTTTGCCCCAATATCTTGAATTTAATAACATAACTGCATTTTTATATATGAGTGCTGGGCAATGATTAGTTGCGATTAATCACATCTAAAATAAAAAAGAATATATGTGTGTGTACTGTGTATATTTATTATATATACACACATATATATATATATATATATTAGGGGTGTAACGGTTCACAAAATTCACGGTTCGGTTCGGTTCAATACACTGATTAGGGCTGGGCGATATGGAGCAAAAAATATATCTCGATATATTTTGCTATATCTCGATATACGATATATATCTCGATATCTTTACAGGAAAAATAACCCCCAAAAACTACTGCAAAAACAAATATGGCAAATATGTTAAGGGGCCTATGAAACATTTTATTTTTTTCTTCACCATATGTTTTATTGTTACCTAATTCTGTGTGCATAAATGCATAAAAACAACTTAATTAGTTAAAAACAATTCTTAAAATAGCCTTACGTGAAATGTTTTTTTCCCTTCAGAAATTCTGTGTATTTACATTTTACTGATTATCAAATGAAGGCATAAAACATTCATTTAATTTATCTTTTAATTATTTAAAGGGGATTTACTATTAAAAATAAAACATGGGAGAAATGTTGTGTGATTATTCCTTATAAAATTATGTTCGTTTCATTTTAATAGTAGTAGTAGTGGGCTATCTACATTCTGCTGTACAATAGTAATAGATTTCTGTCAAATACTTTTATTTTGACGGGTTTACCTTTACAGTTCTGTGTATGTGATACCACAGTCTATGATGTGATATGAGCTAGTTTTACTCAAATCAAACGGTCAGATGCTCATGAAGTGACTCTCAGTGCAGTTCTGGAGATGTTCCTCATGTGTTCACGTCTTTATTTAGAGAGAGGAAAGACAATGTAATCAGCGCGAGCGTTATGCGAGCTTCCGTGTTTAATGAATGAAGACGCGCTTCTGCTCCATTCGTTGGCACAGACACGCAGAACATGCAGGATTCATATTTAAATAGACTTTTCCGGGTTAATATTTGCAGATATTAGTCCATTTCGCGATTTGATGTAAGTGCATGACCGACTTTTGATTAATTCATTTAAAATTTGACCAATTCCGTGACATTCCGCGTTAAACTGTAAATTCCATTTTTATGACTGGATTCCGCGATTCCGTCCGCGTTTCATTGGGCCCTACAGTAGACATCTGCCTGCCATTCGCCCTACGCCTTAAAACTGAAGTATCTCCATATAATGGAGCCAGTTGTCTTTTTTTTTTTTTTTGACTAGTTCTCTACACGCGAGGTGAGAGGGGACAAAAGCAAGGAGGCGGTGGGCGAGCACAGCACAGGGAAGGCAAACAAGCAAAGTGGCGGAATCAGAATATAAACAATATATCGATATATACGATATGTCAAAATCCATATCGTGTTTAAAAAATATCTTGATATATTTTAAATATCGAGATATCGCCCACCCCTAACACTGATGTCACGGTTCGGTTCGGTACGGTTCGGTACGTTTTAGATACAGCAAAAAGAAAAAATTGGCAGATAAATTTCCTTGATTTTTTTAAAAATGTTTTATTTATTAAAACTAACAAAGTATGTGTTTTTTTTTACATTGAACAATGATGGAGCTATTCTTTACCCATCTTCTATGGTGTTTTCTTAGCAGCATACTGTATAAAACAAAAATAGCTCCTTATAAATTTTTTTTTTTAAATTAAATGTAATATTGTTGTAGTGGTTATGAACAAATACAAAGATGTAACTCTTTTTATATGGAACTCTATAACTCTTTATATTTAGTGTGTTTTTACTCAATTGGTTCTCTATAGGGCTTATGTTTTTTGGAACAAAGCAGGAATTACGGTCTGTCTGAAATGGGCTCGTGAAGGAATATTGTAATGGGGCTCAATTACATTAAGCATGTTCTTAAAACCTGCGTTTTCCACTACAGAGTAAGGTCTCATATCCGCGGCTATAACGTAAATGCACCATTCGCTGCGGTGATGTCCGTATACGGAGCCCGGGACGTCACCTGTAGGAGAAAAAAAAAGCAATCCGTGGCGACGGTTTTGCAATCCGTCCCCTCAGTTTATAAACCGTACTCACGAATTCATAAACTGTTCACTCGATTTAACAAATCGTGCCCACGGATTAACAAACCGTGCCCACGAATTTCCAATCCGTGCACTTAGATTTTGTAAACCGTACCCTCGGTTTTTGAATCCGTACCCACGAATTCATAATCCGTGCGCACGCTTTCGCAATCCGTTCCCTCGGATTTGTAAACCGTACTCACGGATTCATGCAGCAAACTCCTACGTGTTAACATACAGTTTTATTGAATATTATTATGTGGAATAGGTTTACAGCAAAGTGTCTTAAGTGATTCTCTATCAAGTGTAGTACGAGGTGGAATACAAAGATTTAATAAGAAAGATGCGCATTAAAATCTTGTTCAATTGCTGATAATCTATAATAGCACTTGATTATTATTGTGCAATAAACCTGGCATTGTGACTGACTCTGGAGTAATTTTTTCCTCTTTTGTAAGTTATTTTGGATAAAAGATTCTTATGCATAACCTGTTTAATAATATATAATAATGATACAAATAAAAATAAAGTTATTTTTTATAATTTTAATTTGTAGGCTAAATAAATGAGTACAAGACAGTAAAAATATTTGTCATAAAATAATTTGTGAATTGCTTTATTTTTAAATAACCTTTGGACAGTTTTGGAAATGCTTGTGTACAATTCTTTCTTAACATGAAGACTTATTTTTGTGATTTTATTATACTAAGCTCCACCCACCTCACCCCACCTGCCGGAGTTAGATGCATGTTTCACTGTTAAGTGTAAAATGCGTGTCAGTTTTCAAATCCGAGGGAACGGATTGCGAAAGCGTGCGCACGGATTATGAATTCGTGGGTACGGATTCAAAAACCGAGGGTACGGTTTACACAATCTAAACGCACGGACTGGGAATTCGTGGGCACGGTTTGTTAATCCTGGGTACGATTTGTTAAACCGAGTGAACAGTTTATTAATTCATGAGCACGGTTTATAAACTGAGGGGACGGATTGCAAAACCGTCGCCACGGATTGATGTTTTTTCTCTCCTACAGGTGACGTGCGGGGCTCCGTACCGAGCCTTCAGCGCGTACTGAGTGAGCGAGCGCCTGACTGAGTAGCCTAACATAAACATATAAGTTGGTGTTTTTTTTTCTTCGGGGGTGTCAGGGGCATTGCCTGTTACGTCGTTTGGGTTATTGGGCTACCTTGTTGAACGCATAACATTATATTTCACACACCTTTTTTATTTTCCAAATTTAATTAATTAGTCCAACGAACCGTTCGGTACATAATGCGTACCGCGTACCGAACCGAAAGCCTCGTACCGAACGGTTCAATACGAATACGCGTATCGTTACACCCCTAATATATATATATATATATATATATATATATATATATATATATATATATATATATATATATATATATATATATATATATTAAGAAAATATTTAAATGTATAATTTTACATGTATATAATTATATTCATATAATTTATATATATAAATATATTTAAAATATAAACTTCATAATTTCTCAATTGAAAACTTCAATTTATTCTTTTATTTCAGTTAGATGCCAAAGCTGGGTGAGATTTGCACCCCTAGAGGCACCAAACAGAATTGCAATCCGTTTATTTGCGTGTCGAGAATAACACTTTAAAAATATTGAATATTGAGGTTTTGCTATTATATTTGGGGCCACTATCAAAAAACGATAAAGCTTACATTTAAACATAATTGAGTATTTGTTTTGTACAACTTTTAGTTGGCAGGGCAAAATGGCTTTATCTTGTAGAGATGTTTTACTGGAAAGCAAAACAAAATCCCTGGGGTGTGTGCAGGCACAGAGCAGGTGAACAGAAAATCTGTGTGTGTGTGTGTGTGTGTGTGTGTGTGTGTGTGAAGGTAAGTCCGTCCTTGTCACCATTACTGTCATGCCCTTTCCTGACAGGAGGTGGTCTACACCGGTGTCATATCCCTCCAACGCCATGCGCTTTCAAACCAGACAGCAGAGAAGCTGCATTCCCTTGTGTTTCTTATTCAAACATCCCTTGTTTTCAACGCCGTGATCGTTTCCACACCCTCAGAAAGCCGTCTGGAAAGTTTAGCATTAATCACATGTGAAATAAATGCTAATGAACGGCCAACCCCCTCCTTCTGGCCAAAAAGACGAATTCAAAATCCATCACGACTGACAGACAGAAAGAAAAGAGAGAACATATGCTTTCCTTCTTTCGCTGTCTGTATTTCATATCCTCAGATCAGGCCTGTATATTTATGCAGCCGTATGTTCTCAAAGCCCCCCGTTCAGAGAGATTAACATATGTGTGTATGTGCACATGAATATGATTCACAGCATAATGAATCATAATGCCGTTTAAAGAGGTGAGCATTCATGCCGGATCAGAGGAACACACACACACACACACACACGAGTGTAGGTGTGGATGAGTGAAGGCTTTTTCAAAGAGTAAAATGAGTCTTTCAGCCCAGCTGGTGTGTGACCACGGGTCTCTGTGTCAATGTCTGTGTTATTCTGTGTGTGTTCCTTTTAAATGTGTGCACATATGAATGCGGTCTGTCTGTGTATTAGTGTGCGGACTCCTTCCTCGAGGGAGATGACTTCAGGTTAAACTCACTCTCTCAAACGTAACGGTCTGATTAGATCGTGTCACCTGGGGTCAGAGGTAGACAGAGGGGCCACATACTGAGGGGCCCCATGGAGACCCACTGTCCACCTCACAGAGTCCAGAGCATCCGCAACGTCTATAAACACCCCAACATGGGTCTCAAATGTCTTTGGGGCCCCGAAAAGCTGTTACTCAAAGGTTCACCTGACTCGGTGCATGCAGAGATTATGAGCTACTGCGTACAATTCCAAAACTGGAGCGATGGATACGAGAAACAGATTTAGAATCCTGGGGGTTCTAAAAAGACACGGAACACATAAAACAAAGGGCTATCGGCTTTCGAAGCGCTTAAAATAAAAGGCTCCAGATAGAGACAAAAAGTATTCACCATGGCCAAATAATTATTGCTTTAGCAAACTCAAGTTTCACATCTATTCTGGTATGAAAATCCTCATTTATACTGACTAAAAACTTTGATTAATAACATTTACTAAAGAAGCAATTTGTAAATTAAAAAAAGCAAAAACTCCTCATATTTGTGTATAATTTGAGTTGAAATATCTAAAAATATCAAGATAAATGTACTTGAGAAGCAATGCTCCATAAGATATTAATAATTGTTCAACACAAGCAGATAACTGTTTAAAGCATAATCAAATAAAACAATACGTAAAAAATGTTTTCATGAAAACAAAAGTTGTAATGTTTAATTCAGTGTTGCTAAATTAAATTAATGTTGTTTTAAATATATTTACAGGAATAAAAGTAAATCCATTTTATACATGAATTAAGTAATACTATTAAATTAATGTATCAAATTATTACATTTATTTGCTTTCTTTAATGACTACATTGATCATTTATATATTTATCACTTTATATTTATCCACTTTTTCATCAGATCATTTTCACAAACAACATGAAAACAATATGCTGATCAGAAAAACCTAAAATGAAATATCAACAGCTTTTTAATAACAATAAGAATAGAAATAAACAACAATATTAATTATAATATAAAATAGTAATATTTAAATAATTTCATTTAAAGAGTACCATAAAAAATAATTTAAAATAATAATAATTTAAATTTAATATATAGAGTACTTTTCAAGGTAAAAAAAACAATTCATCCTTACAGATTCATATTAAAAGCCTTACAAAACAAAACAACAGCTAAGAACCCATTACTTGTAAGAGCGAACAGGCCTTAAAACATCTTGAAGTATTGTTATGCCAAAAAGCCATGTATAATAGTAATGAAACGCCTGCTTGACACTTTGCTAATAAACTATCTGATATTATATGGCATCCTTAAATTTGTGAGCTGTAAAATCTACCTCAGAGTTTTCTGAAGAGTGCATTACTGTATGGCGCTGAATGTTTGAAGGTCTCTGAATCCTGGCCTAACGGGGCCGTGTTTGGCGTGCGGGGCGAATCAGGGCCAATGTGGAGTGATGACAGGCTGCTATTCCACACCCTGAGGCCTAGCGCTCCACTCCACACCAAAAACAGCCCAACGCCTTCACAAATCCACCTCACAGACCGTCCCAGCATCTGAAAGTCATTTCACTCTCTTCCTTCCACACTATTTCTATTTTTTCCTTCTGACTGCCTCCTTTATCTGCATTTATTCTCTCTCCGGTGAGCCTAGTGCGGTCAGGCCGGGGTCCCGGCAGGACCCGAGGTTGAGGAGCCCTGTGGTAAAATCAACAGCTAAGAAAAAGACGGCAAGAGAGAGAGAGAGAGAGAGAGAGAGAGAGAGAGAGGTGTCAGCAGACAGATGAGGCTGACTACTGCTTCAAACACCTCTGCTTCCAATCCTGTCAAGATGTGCGTCATGCCAGTCTCTGCTGCGATTGTGTGTGCGTGTGCTGTACCACAAGAATCTCATCTCCTCCAGAGTGCTGAAGGGCATCATTTCAGCACACAAAACTTTCATCTCAAACTCATACAGGGTCACGGGGTCTTTATGATACCCTTCTCTCCCCCCACCCAATTAGAAACAGCCTCTTAAATGGCGTTCTCAAGAGCACTTCCTGTCGGGGGGGAGATTGACAGCTGATGAGATGATTGACAGGCCTCTGGCGAGAGAGGACTTGCAGGCTTTGGAGCTGCGCGGTGGTCCACAGGAAAGTTTTCTGCCGGCAACCCATTTCATTTGCATGAACGAGGGATGCTGGATAAATAAAGAGAGCGAATTTAATTTGGAAGTGAAGTGCGAGTGTCCCAGCGGGGTAGAGGCACGTTTTAGAGAATGCGGCGACGTTTAGAATCCCGTGAGAGGAATACCACAACAACGCTCTATTCACACACACACACACACACGCGTGCACGCACGCTTCGAGAAAGAAAACAACAACTCCAATCCGCTACAACTACACTGTTACAAACAGGATGCTATCCATATGCACACTCAGTCTGAAAAGATGCAGCAAATCCCTGATGATTACGATAATTAAATATGAAAGGGTTTAAAAATACCACATTTCTCTCCTTAGTATCGTGGAATTCTGAAGAGGACGTTCACGAAAACAGTGAACATGAAAACGCTGGAAAAAAACGAAAGCAGAAATTCCCTGTTCACTCTTTCTTGACTCTCTTGCTCTCTCTCAGCCCTTCTCGCCACTCCGTCTCTCCAGAGAAAGAGAGAGGGAGAAAAAAATGCCTGATCATTATTCCTATCAAAGTCTCGGAGAAAGAAAGTTCACACCAACTTGCTGACTAGGTTAACGGACTGAGTGACAGAGAGAGATAGAAAAGAATGGGTGCGACGAACAAGAAAATGTGCTAGATTTTAAAAAACCCTTTATAGGATAACTATCGTAATTTAGAGCCAATCCAAAATATATGTAATGCTGTGTTGTGGATGACTGAGTTAATAATGGTATGTGTAAATGAAGAAATGACTGAAAAGAATAAATAGAACTGCTCCATTGGTAAAATCAGACTAAAAAAAAAAGCAGGAGAGCAGGGGCAGAGCGGACTGAGGGATGGAGAGACAGGGAGAAAAGATGGACGCAGAGATGTCCTGCTGGGTTAAGCCAGGTGTCTTCAGCAGAGTGTCACGAGAGGAGAGAGGGGAAGAGAAAGAGAGGAGAATAATTAGTCAGACCTCCAGCCGAGGAGACTGACAGGTAAAGAAAGAGAGGGAGAGAATGGTGAGGTAAGAGACTAAAGCGAGACAACTATGGATGGACAGAGAGTCTGAAAGTGAAAGAAGAAAGATTGAAAGAAGAGAAATTGGGAGATGAGGGAGGGGCTTGAGAAAGAGAAAGAGCTTGAAAAATGCCCTTTGTCATCATTTTACAAAAGAATGGATGACAAAAGGAGACAGAGAGGGAGAGAAATCACAAAAAATGCATGACCCGGCCCCTTCTGGACAACAATGAGAATTTGTCTATCCATCAGTAGAGCTCAGTGGTGTTTTTTGGTGACCTAAACACACCGAAGAGATTCATTGTGACATGATGGCACTTCCTGTCAGCATCTGCCTTCAGAAAGCCTGCCTGAACTCAATGCATTGTACACTGATTGGTAAAATACTGTGCTTGAGTTATTTCTACACTGTAGAAAGTAAAAAAAAAAAGTGTGGTTGTTACCTTAAAAAGCTAAATCAAGAGCTAAACCAGAGTAGCCAAGGGGGAGATGTTAAAATACTTTTTCTAAACTAAGTTTTATATGAAGAGATGGCTACCCCTGTTGAAAAAACCAGCATATGCTGGTTAGGTATGTTTCGAAGCATGGCTGCAGGTTTGAGCTGGTTTAAGATGGTCCTTAGCTGGGCATGAGCTGGTTTAAGATGGTCCTTTGCTGGACATAAGCTAGTTTAAGATGGTCCTTAGCTGGACATGAGCTGGTTTAAGATGGTCCTTAGCTGGGCATGAGCTGGTTTAAGATGGTCCTTTGCTGGACATGAGCTGGTTTAAGATGGTCCTTTGCTGGACATGAGCTGGTTTAAGCCGGTCCTTTGCTGGACTTGAGCTGGTTTAAGATGGTCCTTAGCTGGACATGAGCTGGTTTAAGCCGGTCCTTTGCTGGGCATGAGCTGGTTTAAGCCGGTCCTTTGCTGGACTTGAGCTGGTTTAAGATGGTCCTTTGCTGGACATGAGCTGGTTTAAGCTGGTCCTTTGCTGGACTTGAGCTGGTTTAAGCTGGTCCTTTGCTGGACTTGAGCTGGTTTAAGATGATCCTTAGCTGGACATGAGCTGGTTTAAGCCGGTCCTTTGCTGGGCATGAGCTGGTTTAAGCCGGTCCTTTGCTGGACTTGAGCTGGTTTAAGATGGTCCTTTGCTGGACATGAGCTGGTTTAAGCTGGTCCTTTGCTGGACTTGAGCTGGTTTAAGCTGGTCCTTTGCTGGACTTGAGCTGGTTTAAGCTGGTCCTTTGCTGGACTTGAGCTGGTTTAAGCTGGTCCTTTGCTGGGCATGAGCTGGTTTAAGATGGTCCTTTGCTGGACTTGAGCTGGTTTAAGATGGTCCTTTGCTGGACTTGAGCTGGTTTAAGCTGGTCCTTTGCTGGGCATGAGCTGGTTTAAGCCGGTCTTGTGCTGGACTTGAGCTGGTTTAAGCCGGTCCTTTGCTGTACTTGAGCTGGTTTAAGATGGTCCTTTGCTGGACATGAGCTGGTTTAAGATGGTCCTTTGCTGGGCATGAGCTGGTTTAAGATGGTCCTTTGCTGGACATGAGCTGGTTTAAGATGGTCCTTTGCTGGACATGAGCTGGTTTAAGATAGTCCTTAGCTGGACATGAGCTGGTTTAAGATGGTCCTTTGCTGGGCATGAGCTGGTTTAAGCCGGTCCTTTGCTTGACATGAGCTGGTTTAAGCCATTTCTTTGCTGGACATGAGCTGGTTTAAGATGGTCCTTTGCTGGGCATGAGCTGGTTTAAGCCGGTCCTTTGCTTGACATGAGCTGGTTTAAGCCATTTCTTTGCTGGACATGAGCTGGTTTAAGGAGGTCCTTTGCTGGACATAAGCTAGTTTAAGATGGTTCTTAGCTGGACATGTGCTGGTCATAAGCTGTTCCTAACCAACTAGCTCCTACTCAGGACCAGTTTAGGACTAGCACATGACCAGCTAAGGACCTTTTTAAACCAGCTCCCATGCTTCAAAACATGCCTAAGCAGCATATGCTGGATTTTTCAACTGGGACAGTACATCATTATAAGGTTAAAGTGGTTGTTCAAGCAAAAATGAAAATAATTTACTCATCCTTGTTCCAAACCTGTCTGACTTCTTCTGTAGAGCACAAAAGCCGCTATTCAGAGAAATGCCTGTTTTTTGTTTTGTTTTGTTTTTCGTTAAAATCAATGGGTAGTCAATACCAGCATTCTTCCAAATATTTTGATGTATATTTTGCTTGCTGCAGAAGAACAAGTTATACAATGTAATTATATAAAGAGTAAATAATAGAATTTAAATTTTTGAACAAAACGTCTATTTAAGTCTACTGAAAAGTGTAAATGCCATGGCTCTGAGGTTTGTTAGAGAATCCTCAACAGCCAAATAGCAATTTGTTGAAAAACAGTGAGTTTGGGGTCAGCATTATCGGCTTGCCAGAGAAACTGGTTTCACACCAGTCATTGTTTTGCCGATATGACGACATCAAAAATGTCCACCTCATCTTTAACTTGACACAAATAAAAACTATGTTAGAAATTAGACATGAACTCAGACAGTCTGAACAAACAGCATCAGCCTCGTTCTCATTTCTGACAAACTGCATTTCTTCCATACATTAAAAAATTTTTTGGACCAAATGTACTCAGGTTTATTTTATTACAATATATATGACTTTGTTAATTTAGGTGCTACTTTACATTAATGTTATCTGATAAAACATTTTTATTTCATGTGAGCCTTACAGAATGCTTTCATTAGGTTTGTTCACTTATATTAAATACTTTCTTTTTAAAACTAGCTAATCAAAATTTTAACATTAAATACATTTAAGTTAACAGACAAAGAAATGTTTACAGCAACAGAAGCAATGTGAAAATTACAGCTTATTCAGTTTTTAAAGAACATGGCCTTAAAGAATCCTCAAGGTCACTGTCCTCACAGATAACTAGAATCATATATCATATATATGTTGCATATTATATATGCTATGTTGTTGTTTTTTTTTATATTTCCTCTGAAGCACAGATGTGCACATTTATTTTCAGGACTGATTTTTCTTTCCCTTCCATCCACTAAATAAACGGCGGCATTCACTCTAGAAAACGTAACTTCATCAAGCTCCTCCATCTTCACCTACAGGTCCCTACGGGTTTCTGTTAACAGTTTGCCATTTGATCCTCAGATCCAGCATGTGTGCACGTTTGGTCCAGAGCCAAAGGTCGTGTCTTGTTTTTGCAGAGTTTGTGGTTTGATGCCTCTGCCCTGGTATTAAAGGGGTTTCATGAAGCACGGGCACCTTTAAAAGGACCATTTCAGGTTTAATGGCATTTGTGGCATAATGTGCATTACCACAAACTCATTGGGTTGAAATAATTGTCTGCTGTAAAGCCACAAATGCAGTCAGTAGAGCTTGAGTTCTACATTTCTATAAACTCCAAACAACATCAAACTTCTCTGTAAAGGTCATGCAGGGACATATATACATGCAAACACACACACACACACACACACTCGGTAAACAGTCAGAACTAAACAATCTTTCACGTTTATATCACCCCTTCTTTCTCTCTGCTCTGTGGCTGCATCTATAGCAGCTCATCGCAGTGTAATTAATCAAGAGTTCTTATTAATTATCTATGCGCGAGGTCGTTCATTACCGCATCAATTCAGGCATAGCTAACGCCGCTTGTGGGAGCTCTGCCCGCCCCCTTCCTCCGCACTTCCTCCCAACTTACATCTTTCAGTGGTCTCGAAAGTCAAGTGATGTTTTCTCTCTCCAGCCCTCTCTATTTATGTCTTTACTGATGCAGGGAGTTTTTTTCCCCCTAAGGAAACACTCTGAATAAGAATCTCAGAGATATAGGTTTCTTTTAAGTATCAACTTGGCCTCAAATGTTTCTGCTGAAATTCTTTGAGAGAAATAAAAATAGAAGCACATTAGACAATGGTTGACAAAGTAAAGAGCATAGAGTTATAAAATTAATGTGGATAGCCAGGAGCGCAGTCTCCATATGTAAGAGAGGGCATAATACAACATTTATCAGCTTTGTTCATTAATATTAACTATGCAATGTGACATTCGCCAGCTGAAAGTGTAGACCGATTCACGAACAAATTAATCTTGTGAGCTGATTCTTTTTAGTGAATCAAAAACTGTTATATGGCTTAGTGAATCACAAAGGTTGCTATTTAATTAAATAAATATGTGCTGTGTGAAGACCACACATGAACAACAGTAATTTAATAAAAATAACCATAATAATAATCATTATTGCTATTATATTGATTTATAAATTACAGTATTTTTGGCCAAATTGTCCAGCTCAAAAACAAGCACAGTAAATATTGTGCTTAAAAAAACAAAACGAATCAAAAATCTAAATATTTTTCTATAGTGTGACCAGTGCTATACGATTCCCAAAACAAATGACTCTTAAGAGCTGATTTGTTTTTTTTTCTGAACAATTTGAAAAATAATTTTGAATCAGTCTACAATATTATTATGTATAATTTACAGCATTAACTGAGGATTTCTTTTTTTATGCAGACACAACACAAGATATAAACACAAATATATAAACATACGCTAAAGAATTCAAATGTAATCACAGGTTTGAAGTGAATCAAATGCTTGTGTGTTGGAACTGAATCGAATTGCAATCCGCTTTTAAATCTGATGTTTGATTGCAGACTTTGGCGTAGATCGGTTCGTGAAATCTCTTCTGAAGACACATGTGAGGTGTCTTTTCTCATGAGAAAATTTAGAAAAGAAATCTCCATTTGCTCTACATTAACTCCCACTGTCTAGAAGAAATATTTAAGATCTGAAACATATTCTAGACTAGATTCATTCATAATACTGAAATAATTTCTAAATTCTTTTTGTAAATGACATTTTCCGTCTCTTTGTACATGAGGACCAGAATCCCCACAGCAACCAGCATCCCTTTCAGAAGCGGGCACGTTGTAAAATATCACCCTCCCAAAACATGTGCACCACGCAATTACTTCCCCTGTCTAGCAGGTTTCTAATCTCTGTCACTGGTCCACCTATTATTGCTTTTCCAAGTCTCTTTCCGTCCATTTTTTTCCCTTCCGCCTCACCTCTCGCTTTCCATTTCTTTCGCAGCATCCCTCTATTCTAAAAGCAAGAGCACTTTCCTCTCTTTCCCTCGTTTTTTATCTCTCATCAGGCCAAAAGCTTTTCGGTGTACACCTCTATATACAAGTGGAACAAAAACAGAAAGAGAGAGAGGAAGATGGAGAGAGCAGAGGGTAAGAAAACAAGAGAAGGAGAAAGGCAGAGAGTAAGAGAGGCTCTGACGTTAACAAGATAGCTCGTTAAAGCAAGGGGACAGGAAAGAGAGAGAGAGAGAGAGAAGTGGATGTAATTGGTGGCTTTTTGAAAAGGAAAGACAGAAAAGACAGAATTAGGTTTTCCATCTGCGGCCCTCGTGTGTGTGTGTATGTGTGTGTGTGTGTGTTTGCAGAAAGAATGACAGGCTTGATGTCTGTGAGCACTGCAGACATCAACAGGTCACACACACACACACACACAGCTTTCAGTCAGAAATACTCCATCAGGCTCTTGTCACATTTATACACATGTGACTATTACTGGAGTGAAGCATATTCAATCATCACAAACTTGCTACTGTACACAAGGAATTATGAAAAGTAAGAGAAAGTGGTACAGCATACCCGAATTAAAAGGTGTAAGTAATGAAATGGCGTGTGAAAATCTGCTTATTGTCTGCGCCGCATGTTAACGGGTTATTAATACCTTGAAAACATTGCAATTAAAGCAAAACGCTGTTTTTGTGTCTTCAATTTCCTTCCATTAAGTGGTTTCCGGTTAGCATAGTAGGGCTGCAACTAACGATTATTTTGATAATCGATTAATCTGTCGATTATTTTTACGATTAATCGATTAATCGGTTTATGTACTTATATTTGAGTTTTTTCCATTTTTTCCCCAAGTAAATTATTAATAAAGGGTCTTTATCATTCAGCATAGATTTTTAAGAGATTTTAACCAATTGTAAACAATCCTTCGAAAAAAAGTGCCAATGGCATGAAACCTGAATGGAACTCACAATTTAAAGTAAAATCCATCAGAAGGTTGTCCAGAAAAAAAAAATTGGGACACACACAAAAAACCTGCTGTGTGAAAAAGAGCAGTGAATACTTAGAAAAGAAGTGCATTTTAAATATACTCAAACATTTACCTCTCTCATTCAGTCATAATTAGGCTGCAAGTCTGAATTATGAACTGGTAAACGACAAACTGATAACATAACATGTTTGTAAAGCTTTAAATGTTAACTGTTAAAAGCAATGTTATCAGCTTTTACGACTAAACATTTGCAAACAACCTTGTACTGGAGAATCTGCACAAATCAAATTCTTAGGGGCCGTTCACATATCGCACCTAAAAACGCGTGGAAAACGCTAGTCGTGCCGCTTTCTCCTTCTTTCCAAAGCGCTCGGGCAGAAGCGCCCCTGAGGCGTCTGCCTTTGCTAAGCAACCATGACGTGCTCTCTCCATGACGTGCCCTCTCCATGAAGACCCGGAAATTTCAGCAAAGGATAAATGGATGCGGTGTGGACGCGCCTGGAAAAACGGGCGCATCGCACCGCGTGCGTGTCGCGACCGCGTCGCTTCCATTATGAGAGTGCATACTGCGCGCCTACATAGGAAATAACGAACTTGAGCACGCAAAAGACACGATATGTGAACGGCCCCTTAAACAGTTCAGTAGTGCAGAGTTTACAGGTTACTCTTCATTTTGACGGCTCAAAGTAAAGTACTCCCACTTCCCGCTGAATGCTGCAGAGACGCTGTTCGGGAAGCACGTGACATAATACGAGGCCAGCTATTGGCTATTCGCTACTTCACCTGCTGTACTGGCTGAGTAAAACCTCCGGTGGCTCATTACTGCCACACTTTGGTCACCGCAGATTTGAAATATGCACGAAATGAGCCGCTTATGGCAAATAAAATTTATTTAGCGACGAATCGATTACTAAATTAGTTGACAACTATTTTAATAATCGATTTTAATCGATTAAATCGATTCGTTGTTTCAGCTCTATAGCATAGAAATGTACTTCTTGCACTACGCTCAGCATTTCTCCGAGGCACAAAAAACAACAACAACACAACCAGTGTAGAGCGATTCTTGAACAAACAACTCATTTGAACCCAATCTTTTCAGTGCCATGCCGCAGTGATCGGTGTCTGATTCCTGAAATAAAATAAAAAAACTCATAAATTAGGATGAACTAGTAATGAAGTAGCTTTAACTGCGCCAACTCACAAAAAATTTGGTGGATTCTGATTGGCTGTCATCTACTGGGAAAAAAAACGATCCCAATGGTATATAAATCATAATTTAATCATTTCTCTGTCTTTATCGTTTAAGTTGTGGTGTGGACGTCAGTGTTAAAATGTTATATTTTTTCACCATCCTTGGTGCAAATGGACCTACTTTATTAAATGAAGTCTTAACGGTTTGTTTCCACTACAGCATCAAATCTGCCCTCAGTGCGCTGGCAACGCTAAAACGCCACTGCTTTGAGGCGTGTCAAATTTAGGCCAAAGCACGCCTCTGAAAAACACCCTGTTTATGTTTCATCTTCCTCTTTCACAGTGATTGGTTGTCACCTGGCTCAATATTTGCATATGGCAACATTCATTGGCCAAGGCCTGCCCATGAGGCCATTTGACCGACATGCCAAACAACAAATCACAATTTGTTTCGTTCAGTGTCATGTTTCGGGAAGAGGAAATGTCGCCACAATAACAGATTGGTGAGTAAACCTCTCTGACTTATTTTAAAGATTAAATGCCACAAACTTGAAACTTTTGACATACTTTTGAATATCCAGCGTTCAGTTGATCCTAATAAGCACTCATCATCACAGTCGTAAATATGACGGCTTTCTTCTTTTGTGAGGGGGTCTGGCGCCATGCTTACTTTGTTTCCAGGCAGAACATTAAAAAACGCGACACACACATCTTCTGGAAATCCTGTAGAATTCACCCAATCCAATGACGACTTCAACACTCCTCAAGCGTTTCCACTTTTGTATCCCATATGCATCAGACGTGCAGCCAACGGT
This sequence comes from Carassius gibelio, assembly GCF_023724105.1. Lineage (NCBI taxonomy): Eukaryota > Metazoa > Chordata > Actinopteri > Cypriniformes > Cyprinidae > Carassius > Carassius gibelio. The sequence continues at coordinate 5,311,767 of NC_068402.1, forward strand.
CCGTGGGCTTGACGTCTGAGGCTGAGACTAAGGTATGCCCAATCTTTTTGTACGCTCTCACCCGCTGTCAACACTTTCTCCACACTGCTTTCAATCCCATAATGCACCGCACAAGCATTTAAGCTCAAATTCCATAGGAATTAATTGAATACGCTCGCTCCGCTGCATCCGCTACGTGCAAGTGGAAACACACCGTAGAGAATTTCTTTCATATACAAAAAAAATTAACATTGTAATGAACCAAAATATACCCAAATTTATCGGAATTGAACTATATCCTTATCTAGCCCTAATTATGAAACTTCTTATGTGCTAGTCTTTTTTTATGTAGTATTTGATTGTATGAAAATCAATCAGAACTGAGTCTGTGATTGTACATTTTATGAGGTTTGTGTGTGGCAGGCTCAGTTTATGTGTGTGTGTGTGTGTGTGTGTGTGTGTAATTCTTCCTAATCCCATCTCTGATGGTCTCCTCTTATCCTCTTCTCTCTGTGCCAGACAGAGCAACATCCTGCCAACGACAGGAGCCAAGCACACATGCACTAACACTCACACAATATCCAGAAATATCCCTGCATCGTGTCTATGCCACAAGCGAGCGGCGTGACAAAAGTAGATCACTTCATTTATAATCAACCAAGCCAAACTGCATATGTGTGAAGATTATAACGAGAGCGATCCAGTTTTGTTGCGTTACATCACTCATTTGCAACATAGATGTGATGTGCATTCTTAATGCATGATTTTGATCTTATTGTGAACAATTCAATAGTTGACCAGAAAGGGAAAATGAAGATAAATTAAGACAATTAGGCCTACACTAATAACCACAAACATAAAACAATTGAAATTAACAGTATGCTTCTTGGCTAAACTGAAAAAAAAAAGTGAATTCGAAACATATATGCTAGTTAATTTTACAAAAAGAAACGGCAAGTCACACTTTGACAAACATGACATTTTGTTGAATAGTATTTTTCTTGTAAAACATCCTCCAAGGATCTTTCTAATGTTTACAGCTTTGAAAATGTGTTTTTACAGCGTCAAGTTTTGCTAGCAGACACAACAGTCTTGGTCAGCTAATCAAAAAACCATTTGCTGATGTAAATGCAGAACTCATTTTTTTTCGGCAGCCATAATTGTCACAAATGATTAATTTATCCCAAAAAATGAAAGTGGGGAATAACATGAGGTTAACCAAGATAAAGTGAATATTTTAATAATATTCCGCTGGTCATGTGAGAAAGGTGGAGCCCGCTATAAAGACATAACTAGATTACAGGCCTGTATTTGTCGCACATTTTAATATGTGCATTTATTTACCTGTTAAACCCTGAGGAAAAAGTCACCACCAAAGTATGATACACTTGACAATGATTCCCAGAGTCACACACACATCGCTTTCACAGCCTCCAAAGAAAAGCCGCGCCAAAATCCGGCCATGAGAAAGAGAAAAAGAGAGAAGAAGAGTGATGATTTGACACAAAGACGCAGCCGGCAGCTCGCCATGACATGGCACTATGAAACGGTTAATGACGCAGCTTACGGCAGGATGGATTATCTCTCTCCTCCTCTCTCCTCCGTTCCTTTATTGGCTTTTGTCTGATTGTGCTACATTATGGAACAGCAGTGAGCTGAGCTTAAAGGAAGCTGCCATTCTCCAGAGGAGACATAATTAATAACGCAAGCATATCCATCTGCTCTAGACTCCTATATGTTCCCTTTTCTTTCTTTTCATCACTCCTTCTTTTGCTTAAACATTCCACTGTGAGCGTATAATGTGTGAAGCATCTCACTCTTTTGTCTGGGTGTGTGCGTGAATGCATATGGAAAAAGCCATGTGATGGTGAGAAATTGCATTTGAGTATTATTTTAGTATCACTAATACACTATTTCAGTTTTGTTAATTATTTTACAATTTTTATGTATATATATATATATTTATTTTTTTCATCTTAGCTGATGTTTTATTTTATTTCAGTTATAAAAAAAGTTTAAAAAAAAAAGTTTTTTATTGTTTTAGTTTTTATTGTTTTATAGTTTTAGTTAACAATAATAACCTTGATATGTAGAAATGCAAAAAAAAAAGCATTATGCATTAATATGCATTGAGTTAATTATGCACGTAATATTCCATGTCTCTCAAATAAAATAAATTCATAAGATATATTAAACAAATACAAATTAAATGAAGTGTAAAATACTATTTCGATTAGTATAACACAATCACCTGCTGTCCACTGAAATGTGAGAAGAGATGGGCAGAGTGCGAGTCTGGATCAATTTAACGTTAGGTTAATGAGTAAGGCAGAGTAACGTAATTGTCTTTTTGGTGTGTTTCGTGACTCTCTTGAACTTACGGCCTTGCTTGTTTCGAAGAGAGAGAAGGAGAGAGCGAGCCTAACTCTCACTTATGACTGTGGGTTTAATCAGAGCATCAATCTCTAGCAGAGGGGAAGAGAATAAAAAACAAATCTAATTACACCCGATCATTCAGAAGATGAATTAAAGAAGACAGAGATAACGTTACAGACAACCACGTTAAATCACCCTGCACTTCCTCTCTCTCACACGCTCCCTGTTTCTGCAATAACGGGAAAACGCTCTCTCTCTCTCGGAGCTTTAATCATGAGGGATTAAAGCCTGCGATTATTCCTGGTATTTCAGCTGATTATCGTGTTAACCTCTAGGAGTGAACCCTAGACATCCACATTACTGATATTAGAAAGACAGAAAGGTGAGGGACTGGAGGAAAAGAAGTTTACATTTCTTTCAATCTTTTCTGCAGCATTATAACATAAACCCTGCATGTGTGAGGCCACGTGAAGGCAAATGTAAATTGCTTAAATGTTGCTTAGATCATAGCTCAAATCTTTTTGACGCCACCCAAACGGACACCCAAATATACGATGATGCCCTTTTTGAAAAGACCAGGTTAAAAGCTATGGATCACATGAGTTCTCAGTTGTCTAAAATAACTTTATCAGGTCGTTCTCTTAAAGTTGCTTTGTTTACTTTGTTGTTTGTGTAGACAGACAATATGGAGAACTTAAATTAGTGCAAATATTTGGTTTATATGAATGAATTTGATAAGAAATGTTTGCATTCATATTTAAATATATATATTTTGGGTTTTAGTCTCTTGGAAATCAAGATCGAAACGTACATACATAATTAAATAATTTAAAAAATTCACCCCAGAAACGGATGTTTTGAATTTAATAACTATTATTGAAACTTAATTGTTTTAATATCAGTATCAAACGAATAAATTATTTTTTATTTATATATTAAAATAATTTACTATGATGCTTAAAAAATAACACAAGATCAAAATGTAACATATTTAAATGTTACATAATATATAATGTTACATATTCCTATGATTTAATGAAATAATTAAAACAATAAAATCCTTGTCCCAAAAAGAAAAAAAAGAAAAACTGCTGTTTTTAATTAAAAAACATGTCGTTCTTAAAAACTTCTGGTCACAAAATGAATCAACTGTTAATTGTTTTAATATCAGTATCAATCTTGATTTGTAATATATTAAAATAATTTACTACGATGCTTAAAATAACACAAGATCAAAATGTAAACTGAAAATTTGTTTCTTACATAATGCTATAATATAATAAAATAATTACAACAATAAAATCCTTGTCAAAAAAAAAAAAAAAACAGCTGTTTTTAATTAAAGAACATGCCGTTCTTAAAAACTTTTGAAGTCACAAAATGAATCTGGCTAATGAATTCAATATCAATACTCCCGGTTAAAAAGTTTAATTAGAGAAATACTGGAAATAGCTAGTTTTGGGAAGCCTTTATATATTAGATTGGACAACAGGGGGCCTTCGAGTCCAAAAGTTTGAGAACCACTGATTTAGGAGACACAATTGAGCTACTAAAGAGATGGCATTCGTGATTTCTCTTTCCTGTGGGTGGTGTTGGTCTGGACGAGTTCAGGTTGATGCTTGGCATCCCTTTTAGCAGTCCGTGTGTGTGTGTGTGTGTGTGTGTGTGTGTGTGTGTGTCTGTCGCTGTGGTCCTGGCACAACTGAGCGGCAGCATCCTTGCCAAACACCCCTCCATCTCTCCCGCAGAAACCAGGGACGAATGGGACGGAGAGATAGAGCGGACAGACGCGAAGAATCATTCGAGAAAGCGGCTTGAGAGGAAAAGCAGGTACGGCGAGAAGATTACAGCCAAGAGGTGAGCAAACCAATGAGAAAGAGAGAGCGAGAGTTAAAGAACGAGAGGACGTGTGGAAGCAGGAAAACAGAAAATGAACCGGATTTAAAGACAGCTGCCAATGAAGGGAATAAGTGAATGAGATAGAGACACACAAGAGAAGAAATAGGAAGAAAGAGAGGGTCCTAATCCCCTAACAGACAGCTTTGTGGCGTGATTGACAGCCGAGTGCGCTACACTGGGGCGGCCCTGGAGGGGGTCTCAGAGGGGTGTGAGTGAAGGGGGATTATCCAGCCATCGCTCATACACCCCTAAGACAGGGTCAAGTGGTACAGGCCGTTGGCTCTTGTTTTCCCACTCACTTTCACACGTCCATTGAGCGACCCGCTCTGTTTTGTTTATGGTTTTAGTTTGCAAATGTCGCCTTAATATGGACGGATAAATCAAAACACCCCCCTCTCCCCCCACCCCTGTCCTTTCAGCGTGCTGACATAATTATGTGTGCTTTTAAAGACAGATTCGCTCAGTCTAGCCGGCTGTCACACTGTGTCATGATTCAACAGAATGACAAGATGCAACTTTAACAGCGATATATGGCAACTTTTATGTTGATTTATTGACCCACATCAGAGTAGGTGTCTAAAAACCCACAACTCGCATTTAAATTAATACAAATATATTTTATAGCGCAGACAGTGAATGAGGAGGAAACTTTCTGGGGCACATTTCAAGCAAATTAAGTATACTATACGATGCATATTAAGTATACTAATTAAGTCTGTGTTCAGCTTTATGTATATGCTTGCATTTGCATCAAAACTCAAGTATAATTTATGTACAAGTTGACGAATATTTAGCCTACTTGATAGGAACAATAATTCGGCATGTCATGCTTTTGCATATAATAACGAAAAATGATTAAATTATAAAAGCTACATTTTGTTTGTGTTTGTTGCTGTCTTTTTTGGTAACCGTTCACTTACGCTGAATGGAAACATGAAACCTGACAAGAAAAGTCGTTTTAAAAATTTCTGTATTTGGGGTGAACTGTTCCTTTAAACAATTGCATTACAGTAACAGCGCTTATATCTCTCACAGCCTCGTTTTTTTTTTGCATTAAATAAATATTCCCTGTTTCAATATTGCCTAAAATTCAAGACATCAAAACGGCAAAAACTTCACATTCGACACTTCAAAAAAAATAGTTAAAACCCAAACGATCACATTTCAAGATCTTACAGGACTTTATGAATCTGATCTTGTCTGTTCCTGTCTGCGCTCCGATTCCAGTATGAAGAATAAATAAATGATCTGCACTGCAGGGACTGGGGGAGAGAGCAGCTATGTTTTCCTTCATGATGTGATATTTCCCTCAGAAGAGAGACGGCAGCACCCTGCGGCCCGAGATGTGAGGGAGGGAGAAAGAGAGAGGGGTGAGGACAGACCAGTTTCATCTGCACCCCATTTCACTTCCGAACCCAAGCGAAACTCAATATCCCGGCTCCCACTGAGTGCGAGAGACAGATACAGGGAACGCTGTTGCCTGACGATGCCTATCAAACTCCATTCAGCCCAAATCTGGGCACTTATTCATGGAAAGAGAGAGAGAGAGAGAGAGAGAGAGAGAGAGAGACTAACATGAACCATGTGGCTAGGAATACATGCACAAATGAAAACTCTGGAATGCCGGGCAAAAAAAGTAATTGATAGTGTGCGTTTCACTGTATGAAACAAGACACACTCATCCTAAGGGTCTGTTTAAAAGCATGTACACAAGTATTTGTGTGAGGCTAACCATGCTCAAATTTCCATTTTGTTACAAAAAAAAAAATTAAAATCACTGATTGCATGTTTGTGTGCATTAAATTACAATAAATATATATATATATATACATACTTTGTTTACAGTTGCTGTTCTGACTAACAAATCAGACACATGGTACCTCTCAAAAACTTAGCGTAACCAATCACAGAATTAAAGACTTAACCGTTTCCGCTTAAAAACGCAATTTCTTCATTTTTATGATTGAAAATTGTTGTCACTTCTTAGTATTCAAGCATTCGGATACTTCTGGCAATATCATACGTTTAATAGTACATTTCAGTGTGGCTGCCGTTCGGCTAAAAACACATATCCATCACTTCTGTGCAGCGAAAAGCAACGGGAGTCTTTGTTTCCGCCGAAAGACCAAACCCCCACACCCTTCCGCCTGGCATTTTTAACCCCCCTTTCTTTAGGTGGACGCACAGAAAGAAAACCACTCCATCTGTTCTCCCTCCCGTGGCTTTGGAGTTACACTACAGCCGGACTCCAACAGAGAGAGAGAGAAACGCACTACTGAAAAAGGAGAGGAAGAAAGAGAAAGAAAGAAAAGTGCATAAGGATGGGGTAAAGGAAAGGTAAAGGAGGATTGATTTTCTTGTGGCCCAGCGATACGCCACTGAGAAGATGTGAGTCACACGGTCACTCACTGCGGCTCATTTACTCCAATACTCTCAGAGAGCCAGGCCAGATGCATTCTGGGAAGTCTTTTCCAAATGAAATAAAATAAAAAGTGTCATTAGTGTTTATGGACATATAATGTTTTTAAAGATTAACTTTAAACGAGCGTCTAATATTAGCTGATAATCAATATGGTTCTGATATATTGTATTTTTACAATCCTGAAACCTGCTAAGTTAACTTTGCCTGAAAGCGTAATCAAATTTGCCAAAATATTGACTAGAGGAACATGCAAAGTGCATGAGACATGAAATGGTCTGACACGGGCCTGTGGCTTTAAAAAACCAAGAATATTAAAAAAAAATACTGTGTGTGTGTGGGTGTGTGTGTGTGTGTGTGTGTGTGTGTGTGTGTGTGTAAGAGAGAGTGCATTTGAGATGTTCGGACTGGCACAAACCCGTCAAACCACCCACTACGAAAAGACAGGCAACGATTTAAACCCAGCACACACACCGAGTCTGGCCAAACGTGTGTAATATGAGAGAGCGACTGGATTAAGAGACAGGAAAACTAATAGAAAGAGAGAGTAAAAGATTGAGGGGGAAGGTGGAAAGAGGGGGATTCATCGAGCAAGGCATCATTTTTGACCAATGACTCAGTGTTTAAGATATATGTGTTAAGACATTTGTGTGTGTGTGTGTGTTTTTGAGGTCTTTGGGCGAAGCGCAGAGGAGACCTCTTTTGTTCTGAGGGGAGGAGAGGGAGAGGGGGCAGACTCCAGAAAAGCGAGCGATACGCTACTGAAGGAGAGCGAGAGGGAGTCCGGCCTCCTAGGAAATTTAACCCCGAAGTTGGATTTGATCCAGCGCTCTGAGCTATAACATTTTTTTAAACAGACGTACGCGTTAAAGCTTTTCTGCAGAAAGAAAAGAAACTGAAAAAAAGGGGTGAAACTCAAAGCCGACCGCGCTCAGAAGTGCATCTCAAGGCTGGGCTGAATTATAGGAAACGCAGCTGAAATACTGAAGCGATATTAAAACATGGCATCAGTACCCGGGGCCAGACTGGAGCTGCCACCCAGCTCATGAATACAGGGTTCACCCTGCCGCCCCGAACACCCTGCCTGCAGTACTCTACAAACACACAAACGCTTAACGCCTCTCTTTTACACAGTCGAGGAAACACAGCTCTGAACTATGCCTAGAAACTCAAAAGCGATGGCAGTGTCATCTGATATTATAGTCAAGTAATGAATGCTTGAGGGATGCATACGTTTAAACTTTAAAGCAAGTTCACTCAAAACAAAATGAATGTACTTTAATGTTGTTTAAAACCTGTGCAACTTTCTTTTTCTTCCTTGGAAAACAGGATACAGAGTTAAGCATAATGCTAAAAAAAACTTGCTTTTCCATTCAATTAAGGGCTGTCGAACTTTAAACACAACAAAAAGCACCATACCGGTTGTAAACTATTTTTTTATTGTTGATGTTTGTTAAAATAAAAATGCAATCATCTGAAAATCTTTCCATCTCAGTTGCACTCTCATTCAATTTAAATCTAGCGTGTCAAGACGTATCGCATCAGGTTTGACGTAAGTGATATTAAATGTCATTTGTTCTCATTAATTGCCGTAGAACTATTGTGTGACATGTTTTTAAGTGATATATTGCAATGGTTAATTATAAGCTGAAACTGAATATTTTCAACTAATAAGGACTTACATTTTTTTTTTAAGTTCAAAGATACTGTGTAACTTAAAAAGAAAATGTATGGGGCAAAAGTTGTATGGACTCATTTTTGGGGGTTTTGCCACACAACTGAAAGCTCATTATTAAGAGCACAGTAAAACTAACATCTTCAGCTGGTTCAACGTAGAAATAAAAGTTCACGATCACCTGCTGTCTTAAAAATTGATTAATTTTGGTTAATCTTTCTACAAAAATTATAAAAACTGACAATTGGACAACTGGAGTTAAAGAGAATAAATAAGTTGAAATAACTTATTTGTGCTGTATATTAAAATTCTGGCTGATAATAATAGCATTGCATTAATTTATAAAAAAAAATAGCAATGCATTTATATATTAAAATAATACAATCATCATCAAATATTAAAAATAAAACACTATAAAACACTCAAAGGTATAGTGAATATTTCCAATGTCAATATATACATAATACGTCATACAACATCCGCATAGCTCATTACATAAAAGAGTAGGAATGCACCAATATTAAACTTCTGGCTAATAAGGAGCTACAAATTAAATATTACAAATATTAATAATAATAATTAGCAAAAACAAATGTATTAAAAGCTAGTGATATGTCCACTATTGATCAATACCGATAAACTTCAATATTTGCTGAGAACTTACAAAGTACTGGATGATATATTATGCATCGCTTTAAAAGGCGCACTCTCAAAATTCTATAATATACTGAATCTTCTTGGGTGTTCCATGAAGAAAATACAAGTCACATGTGTTCTGAGTGGCATGAGGGTGAGTAATTGATGACAGAATGTTTATTTTTGGATGAACAATTTCTTTAAGAGAACTGATTCAGCACTGATTACAACTGTTGATGGTAGTAATTGTAGTCTCCGACATTTGTTTTGTCCATGTAAAAAGCGATCGATGACAATAGCAGGAAACAGCGCTGCTGGTGGGACTGGTTTCTGTTTCCTAACATGACGGATTCTTCAAGCTGAAGTGTGCAGAGGAGTCGTGGGAGGACCATGCGTTCTCGTTAGGCTGGAACACGGCCCTAGCGCTGTCACCAACTGAGTACAGCGTTCTGCTTTCTATAAGGGAAGACTGTGTGTGTGTGTGTGTGTGCGCGGCAGGAAGCCTTCAGGGTCGTGATCCATTGACCATCTCTCACACTCTGTAAGTAGGTCACGTCAAACCCCGGGCCCCCTAACTGACAATTACAAACTGTCACACATATACACACGCTAGGGCATTTTGGTCATTTTGTCTACTCATGCACTGATAAATCAACTGATTACTTGAGAGGAGTGGACGGAGGAGGGGGCACATCTGTGCTATTCTTGTAAAATTTCTTCCATTTACATGTGCCCGATTTATAAAGGAAATAATATATCAGTGCATTAAAAATACAATACAATAATACACAGTTCAAAATGTATGTAATTGAAAAAAAAACACCTCTCATGGACACCAAAGCTGCACTTTTTTAAAATCAATTTTAAACGATTTAATTCATCCGTGCTCAATAAAAGTATTTAATTTCTTGCTGACCCCAAACTTTTCAACAGTAATATGCTGAACTTTCCTAACATGCAAATTCTTATTTGTCCCTGATATATTTCATTTTAACTGAACTGGAGGATTTCGTACAGATAAACACACACACTCTCTCTCTCTCTCTTACACACACACACACACACAGTATTTTTAGCACAGGCCTTAACACAAATCATAGGGCCTCTGTCAAAATCAGACAACACTCATCACTAAAACAGCACAGTCAGACGCCATGGAGGACAGGAAAGGTTTGCACATTGTGTGCACTTTGAATACATCTGCCGATGTCCCAGTTTCCTTTGATAACTTCTGTTCCTCTCTTGTTCTTAACTGTAGAGACGACGGTGCAAATGAAGTCTGGCTCCGTGTGTCCGTCTGCAGCTTTGAGATCAGTCACCTTCGGCCCGAGCAGCGACACTGACCCCAGAACAGACAGACAGAGATATCTGATCTTCATCACAGTGAACAGATGGCCAAACCGACTTCAAACCGGCTCTATCCTCTGATTAATATTGACCGCCAATGATTTTGTCCACTTGAGAAACATTTCAAAGCCGGAGTATAGAGTAAACGGTGCTATCTCACTCAGATTTTAGCCTCCAGACCTTTAGATCTGGAATCAGTCGTGTAAAACTTGCCTTTCCTTTGTTTCCCATATCAGAGCTGATTCCAGATCAGAAGGCAGACGGAGAGGCAGGGGAAGTCAATAAAAGCAGGCCTGGGTGGCATGGGCTAATCTATAGTAGTATGGAGGTTTTCCTCGGGCTGATCAAGTTTACGATTCACCTAATCAACTCTGGGGAAAGAGGAAGCCTGAAGGGAACAGCAAGAAAATGTGGCATTGTCGGTGGTTGCCAGAGTAGTGCTTACAGGCCAAAAAGTGTCAAAAACACCCATCTTGCTCTGTAAACATATTGTTTGTATGCTATACTATTCATAAATTAGGATTTGGTCATTTGGGGGTCACCAGAGCTACATTTATTTGATCAGAAATACATTAAAAAAATAATACAGTTAACGGTTATTCCATTCCATCCATAATATAAATGTTTTCTATTTTAATATATTTTAAAATGCAATTTTTTTTTCTGTGATGGCAAAGCTGAAATTTTCAGCAACCCAGTCACATTTCACATGATCCTTCAGAAATCATTCTAATATGCTGAACTGGAGTTCATGAAACATTTCTTATTATAACGAATGTTGAAAAACGCTGTGCTGCTTAATATTTCTGTGTAAACTGTGACAGAAATATGTTTTAGGATTATGTGATGAATAGAGAGAAATTGGTGTTATTTATAACATTATAAATGTCTTTACTGGCTCTTTTAATACATTCATGCATCCTGGCTAAATAAGTAAGGTCTTTAAAAAAATATTAAAACAGTAAATTATACCAAAACAAGGAAAGAAAGAAAACTTCCCAGTCTCATGATGGTATGTGCGCGTGTCTTTGACCCATGCTGGACCTTACGGCAGCAGGAGAGGATGATCCTGATTAGTAAAGGCGGTCTGTGTGAGAACGAACCAAATCACACACACACACACACACACACACACGGAAAGCCTCCTGGACAACGCTCATGTGACCCTTTAAATCTGTGAATGGAATTAGCCAAAAAAGAAAGAGAGTGAAAACAGAAGTGAAGGTCTTAACATCTATGGCAGCAGGTGGGCACAGACCCTGATCAGCTTTATTACTCTTAAAACAAACACACACACACACACACACACACACACACACACACAAGTAAGACTCCATTCTCTGTTTCATATTCGGTCTGCGTTCGAATATTAATGCTTCAGTGAGGAGGCCCAGTTTCCGAGAACTGTCATCACATACCTGCACACACAAACACACAGATTCAAACACACACCTAGTGATGAGAGATGTTCAGAGCGAGACCACACACACACACACACACACACACGCACGTACCATGCTGCTGGGCTTTAGGAGGCCCCAGGAACACAACGTCTCCCGCACGTCAGCACGAGTTTAACAATCAAACCGTGTGTGTGACTATGAACGTCCTTTCAATTATTTCTAAATAGTTTAAATGAACACCCCGCAAATGTCAGGAGGTATTTGGGCACACAGAAGTGTGTTTGTGTAAACATGTGTTCCTTATATTTGCATCACACATCCCCTGAACACACTTCTGGCTGTCTCTGCAGGGACGGCGCCTTTGTTTCCCCTTTATAGAGCCCTGTGTGTGTGTGTGTGTGTGTGTGTGTGTCTGCAGTTATTCTGCCACATCAGCTGAGAGCCATTTTCACCGCTCCTGTTGCTGAGAGCTCGTAAAGCTTCCAGCAGACCCTGCACCACACACACAAACACTCCCAATTTTCCCTATTTCTCCCTCCAGGGTACTGAGAAGATCCTATACAAGAGCTCAAATGCTGTTTCACACACATTCGTGCAGTACAACCGTTCATCTAATATAGCATATGCACTACACATATGCCATCTAAAAGAGGAGACAACATTATTATAGAATTATTTCTATTTCTGACCAACCAAACCTTAAACCCTAAAACTCCTAAAAGGAAACTTTTTACAAAGGGATGCCCCAACAGGTTAATAAATAAACTGACTTTACTTACTAACTGCTAGTTTACTTTCTAATCATCAAAATAATCCGTGAATATACATATTAAAATGATATCTGACGGACCATCCAACACTGATGACTGGAGTAACGGCTGTTGAAAACTGTAATAATATTTCATAATATTACTGGATTTTGATCAAATGAATGCAGCGCATTGTGTGTGTGTGTGTGTATAAATACATATTTCTTTAACTTCTAGGGACAACTGCACCCTCAAATCATAGATAGGTAAGCCCATAAGCTCACACAAAGACACACAAACACACACTCTCTCTTTCTTTCTTTCTTTAGACAACACCAGTGATGCTGCACAAACAGTCGAGCCTTTAAACTTTCTGAATAAAACCAAATTTCCCTTGACCAAAGGAAGTCAATCCTTTAAATCAAGCTTAAATGGATCTCCCCAGTTTAGCAAATGAACACAGATTCAATCCTCTAATCCATTTGTGAGCATGTCAAAAAAAAAACTTTTACATTCATTTAGCAGATGTTTCCGCAAGGCGACTTACAAATTCGGACTTTCTGAACACAACAATGCATGTCAGTGACCTACTGAGATCGTGTCTTCTTCTAATCCCTCCACCCAATGCCCTCCCTCCCAAGTTTCCCTCGTCTTAAGCCTGAGATCGGTTAACTAGCGCTTTTATCCGAGTCCAATTAGCCTGCGATAAATTAATTATTAAAAATCCATTGGGGGTAACATGTTTCTTTGAGAGAGAGCGCTGATACAAAAGGCTCATCACGCGTACACACACAGACCCTGTGACATTTATGATAACACACAAATCCTTACAGTTACCCACAATCGCTCGTCTGAATTCATTATCGGAAAACCCCCCAACAGGTTTGAGCTGGATCTGAATCTCTGAAACGCAATTACCCAAACGCACAGTGATTTCGACAGAAGCACAGAAACCTTCTGAACCGTAAGTAACCATTTGGGATCAAATTACCCAACCAGCATCTCAACATAGTCAATTGGAAGAATTACACGGCCGTAACTGACCCCTCAGGGCATCAGTCAGAGACGTGTTTGCTCATCCAGAGAGAGCCGGGTACCAAGGACACACAAACACACTTTGTCTTTCTTGTGTGTAAACAATGTATCAAGAGGTGTGAATGTCAAAAGGTGAAGGACGCTCACTGAGAAACACTTACTGTTTACTAAAAGTCCTGCTTCGTGCTTATTCAATCTCAAGAAACCATTTTTCATCTACGCCTTAATTAAATATACATTCTGGAATTACATTAAAACTGCAGTGTCTACGAGCAAACACAATTTTTGCTTTATAGATTTTCTTTTTACCCTATGCAGACAATTTCAAGGTGATCTTTGTGCTGGACTTGCATTTTCTTAAGCCTAACTCAAACTGACATTCAAGGCTTAGAAGATATTGATTTTGGTACATTTAAGGATGCGCCCCGCTGTTCCTCCCTCTTCTCTCGATCCCTCTTTCCTCCCATCACTTCTCAGCTGTGTCTTCGCTCCCCTGAAGGCTACACATGTTTCTAATTTCGCACGAGGAGGAGAATGGCAGCGCCATCGTGAGAGGGTGAGATGGAGTAGTAGTAGTGACGGAGAGAGTGATGGGATTGAGCGGGTGAATAAAACACTCTACAGGTGCAGGACCTCATCTTCAAAGCACTGAGGAGCAGAGGTTCACTGATCCCTATTAAATATACAGCACTGCCAACAATGTAACCTGCGTACAGCTACTTTTAGTGCGAACTGTGCAGACTCCTGTAGCCTGGAGCAAAACCACACGGTGCAGATGTCTTGTAAGTGTGTGTCTGCATGAGCAGCCAAATTTACACTGCACTGTGTATTTTCAAATCAAATATGAATATGGCGACACTGTGTTTGTGTAAAGAAACCAGACTTTCCTTTACAGTGTTCAAGCTACCATGTAACACAATAGTAAGTGATTAATACAACCAAAGATTAATTAATATGCAATGTATGGTGCTTAACACGTAATGCAGATTGTCCTGGCAAACTAATCTGCCGATATTTTTCCATTTTGATATCGGAAGCCATTAAAAATGCATGCTTCATTTGCCAATTCGATGGACTGTTCATCAGTGTGCGTCGCTAGGCCAGGGCTTGACGGGGATATAGCCCCATCAGAAACTGTTTCTTGGTGTCACTTTCGTTAACATTGAAAAATTAAAATTAAAAACCTAAATAAAGGTGGAATGGGTCAAGGAACACAAGAAAGCAATGCACAAACTGTGTGCAAGAGTTATGTCATTAATTCACTACAGAGAATGTGAAAGTTTAAAAACTGATGGAGAATTATACGGCTGCATTAACGGCGCATGTTCCTTTACAACGAGAAACGAAACTCCTCAAAATAATGGTATATAACTGACTTAAATTATTCTCTGAATATTTCTCTTGTGACCCGCATAGTAGAAAAACATGAGACGAAACGTATTTCATGCTAAACAGGTTTTTTGTTTTTGAAAATCATGCACAAAATAAAACTGCTTTTAATTTTCATTGATGACTGCAGTGTTAATAATTTTAATTATAGACCTATAATTTGTTGTATAAATGAATAGACCAGTTTAAAAAAAACTGTGGGGTTTTTTGGTGTTTTATGCCTTTATTTAGATAGGACAGTAAGTGACTGGAAATGATGTGGGAGAGAGAGTGAGGACAGGAACGGGAAAAGTCCGCGAGCCGAGACTCGAACTCGGAACGGCCGAAGCGCAACTGCGCTACATGTCGCAAGCCACAAGGCTATCGGCGCAGACAAAAAAAAACTTTTTTTTTTAATTAGGAGTAAGCTAATAGTCTAAACTTTAATTATCCTCAAAGTGTGTCATGCAGTGATGAGCTATGAAATTATTCCGGGGCAATAATTTCGTGTAATTTAGTAATAAAAGTAGCCTAACCTAATAATAAAAAGCCTAATAATAAAAAGAATGTAACAGGCCTACATTAATCGGAAATGGTAAATCCTCTTAATATTGCCTATTTCCGATGCTTTTGACAATATCTCTGGTTATCGCCGACACACGATCTCAGCACGGGGATGTTATCGCGGGGCGCCACCTTTTTTTTTGTTTTGCCACTTTATCTATTGTAAAAAATTAATTTTTTGAATTTACCATGTTTTCCTTCCAGTAGGCATTAAGAGTGACTGAGATTTGATGGTCAGAAAAAAATACTAAATAGATAGTGTAAAAATACAATAATAATAATAATAAAACAATGAAAAAAAAAATCCCTACTTTCTCGCTTTTCTATGTGCATTCATGAATTGTATTTATTTGTAATTGTCATATTTGGCAGTTGGCATTAGACGTTATATTACTAATAACAGTGACATATGAGAAGTTTAATACCACAGAATTTATTTATTTTTTAATATGCCTTTTTCGAAGCTGTTGTATATAATAAAAACACAAAGTGCCTGAATTTGCATGCTATTTAGATATATATAAAAGTTTATTATTTTCACTCAATTTAATTAGTTTTTTAGCAACCCCTCTGAAATGGTAAGCCCCTCCTTAGCAGCCCCAACAAAAACAAAATCCTGGAGCCATCACTGCTGCCTATAAAAAAAATTAAACTTTTGGTTTTCTTTTCTTTTTCTCTTAATTTCAAGTGTTCCTAAGCGAGTATGTAAATGTGTAAAATGAACACTGACCGCAATATGTCAAGAAATATGTGACCATGGACCACGAAATAAGTAGCACATTTGTAGCAATAGCATACATTGTATGGGTCAAAATTATCAATTTTTCTTTTTTTGCCAAAAATCATTTGGATATTAAGGAATGATCATATTCCATGAAAATATTTTGTACATTTCCTACCGTAAATATATAAAAACTTAATTTTTGATTCGCACAACTTTATTTGTTCAACTTTAAATGCGATGATTTTTTTGCACACTTTTTTGATTGCAGATTTGCAAACAGTTGTACTGACTGTGAGCGTTCACACTGCGAAATGACGCGAATTCGGATCATTTAAAGTGCGAAAAATCCGTGAGAAAACCGGCGCCCACTGCTGATCGACTTACATCGATTACTAGTGATTGAATCAGTTAAACCCATTGTCATCCGCGCGCCTCTCCTCTCTCCTCTCAGGTAAAGGTCAAGCAGAAGACGGTCACGGGCATGCCCCCCACCCGCGCTCCCGTTTCAAATCAGGTCCCCACAAACCCTTGCTAGATTAACACAAGCAACACCGACAACAACCCTCATTAAGAGCGTCTGCCAGCGGCCACTGGGACAGAATAAAGCCCCTCCATCACCCCCAGCAGCATCTGTTGAAGCGCACAGCCCGGTATATGCGCCACATGGACACATTAAAAACCTATTCGTCTTTCAAGAGCTCGTGGCACCACTAATAGCCCCTCATAACCCACATACCGATTTAGACCGGGCACACAAGTGCTCCCACGACGCCGGGTGTCCATTTAAACAAGCCCAGTAATGACAGAAGGGCGAAAGAAAGAAAAAAAGAAAGGGGTCTGCTCGGCCATAAATCGTCGTTTATGTGCCGGACACACCGCTTGCATGGGTTTCTTTGGCTCCCCACTAAATTAATTCACAGTTGCTGGGTTGCAGAGACCTCCCCCTTATTTACGGATATATAGTATGAGAAATCCAGCTGTAAATTATTCCCTATTCCTTCCTGCTGCAGGGAAAACAGTGTCATGCGTGACTGGAGTAATCAATTCTGTCGCGTGAAATGGCACTGATTGACCATCTAAAGGTAACACCTGCGTGTAAAACTTTTCACTTTAGGTGTTTCCACGCTAACTAGGTCCAGTAAGGTGTCGACTAGGAGTGAAAGCGTACTCCTTCTTTTGTTTTAACTGACATGACAGCAGAAGTTGCCAAACTAATAATAGACTAGTCCCTGAAAAGGTGCAGTTTGCATTTTTCAGTTTCATTTAAAGTTTGAGTTGTTGTTATTACGTAGCCTATAAATAAAAGTGCAATTGGTTTTTAATTCATGTAAACATTTTTGCATGCTCTTTTGTTTGAAATGCTGCCATGACAGAAGTTATGTTGGTGACTGGAGACACTCTGAGGGCTTCTACACGTTCTCACAAGTTAAACAAGAACGTTTTACAAAGGCTGCATTGTTTAAGTGGCACTAAGACGGCAAAAAATAGCCTACTTGGTGTTAAGCAACTAAAATTCATGCCAATCTAACTGGAGCGTATCTGAAGGAGAGTCAGCGGTAAATGTGGCGGCTACTGTCGTAAAACTCCTCAACACACACCTTCAATGAAATGTGGCATTTATTAGTCTGGCGACATTGATGCTCGTAACTTCTGCAGACTCGTGATTATCCACTAAGGGGCTTGTCTGCGTAATAGCGCTTAACAGCTTTCTTTCCCCCTGCGAGAGACGTTTAAAGCCGTCTTTTAACGATTTGTGCGAAAACACGAGGCGTTTGACTATCTCCAACGCAAAGCTCTTCTTAAATAAACGGGGAATAAACGCCGTGCCCAATGTCTTTAGTTGCGGCTCTTACCTTTTGTTCATGGAATTCCAGTAGATGGGCTCCATGTTGGTCGCCGTGATCCCGAGTAAATCCACTAAGAACATCAGGAGAATTCCCAATCCATTTTCACAGCCCCGACTCGCCATTTGAAATCCCGAATCCCGTCTATTTACTCCCATCAAAGCCGCGTGGGATACTCTCCCAGAGGTCGGAGATCTGTGGACTCGGAACAAACCGGGTGTGCTTCAGGTGAATCCGTCAAGTGTGATCAGGAACAACGTGTTTTGGGAGCCTGCATTGGATATCTACTAAAACACACACACATGCGGGAGCACAGATTAAACAAAGGTGCAGTCTGTGTGGATTTTAAGGAGAGAATTCCTCACACACACACACACACACACAAAAACGTCTTTAGGGGAAAAGTAGCTCGTGGACAATAGTACTCCGCCGTGATTTCAATTCCCACAGCCGTTTTCTTGCTATTTGTTCATGCAAGAGTTTACTTTTCCAGTATTTCGTGATGCTTATTGTTTTTTTCCGCGGCTTTCAGACTGGATCTTTCCCATTCCCCTTTTCACTCCCACTTCATTCTGTTTTCTCCACGAATTAGGACGGGAATGTGATGGCAGATGGATGATGGTTTGGGAATGAGCTTTTCCTCGCCTCTTCAGAAGAACATGTTGATGCTGGATACAGCTGCTTCTCTCTCTCTCCTCTAGTTCTCCAGTTGGATTTTCCTGCTCGTCCTCGAGATTCCAATAATTCCGCATGCACTTGAAACGATGCGCGCGGCTAGCAATCCGTAAGGCTTATAATTAACGCAAAGATAGCAAAACGAAACTAATCAATGCATGTTATAAAACAAGCATATCAACTGGACACAGATTTATAAGTGTGGCGAAACTGGCAAAATGATTGCCAGGTTTTCCAGGGTGGAAACAAATATCGCAATCCTTATTCATGGGTCTCGGTTGCAGGGTGTTTGAGAATGTGCTCGGATGTGGCAAGTCATTAGATAGTTCATTTCTCGTCTGTCCTGCTTGGATTCTCTCGATGTGTCTCTCTCACTGGCTGCAAATCCGACTAGTGAGACTTGTTCCTAACGCTAGGCGCACACTGACAGACTGAGATGTTTGAGAGAGAGAGAGAGAGAGAGAGAGAGAGAGAGAGAGAGAGCAGAAGGGAGGGGGGAAGAAGAGGTGTGCGCGCTCGAATAAGAAAAATCCCATCTTCCGGCTGGAGTGCGCACTAACGGAGCGGATTTTTCTTTGGGGGATTTGTTTTTCCGCATGCAGAGGTGCTATTAAATCAGTCGCGAATACATCCATATGCCATGCAAACATATTTCCCAACGCTCATGTAAAAGATCCTCTGTATCCATAAATAAATGATACCAGTCTCAGTGCACGTACATTTTTGTGACTGCTTCTCTTTCCGTTTGATATGATGATCGTGATCCGTGGCACCCGATCACACCGATCAGCGCCTGTCTGTGCGTTCAGAAGCGACGGCTTACGGAGCTACAGCGCCCCCAGTGCATTCGCTGGTAACGGTGCATGTAATAACATTTCATGCCGGTGGTAACGACACTAATGACAAGCTTAGTAAGATATGCAGCAGATAAAGAACTTGTTTAATAAATATCCCTACCGTCCAGTTGAAACTGCAGTGATTTTCAGCGTTCTGCGTATGTGGAAACTTGGTAGCCTTATTAATTGAGTTTGTATACCTGTCTATTGCATATAAAAAAAACTATAATTTGGAAGTGTATTATGGACTAGGCGCTGCTGATGGGACCCAATGCGTTAAGGCGAAGGAGTAAAACCTTGCCAACAGTGACACCCGACGGCGAAGTAATGCTACTGCAGCCCACTAACTCTAAATAGCGCCCTGCGAATTTTGATGCCCTTTTGGACAGCCATATCAATTTTAAACGATTAATCCATCAATTTCATCCATCCATCCATCCATTCATGTCACATATATTCTACTGCTGTCCCAATTCATCAAAGGACTTTAAATGGCATTTAAAATTTTTTATTAAAGCAGGTAGTTGATAAATAGCTAGGCTTTTTAACGACTAGCAAACGTCTAGTAAACTAGGTCATTTTGTTTGTAAATTATTTATGTAGCAAGTTATCAACAGCACTAATATGTTATTGTTTATTTAATTGTAATATGTGTGTCTGTTTGTCATTATGGAATCTTGCTGTGAAAGGGCACATAGTTTTTTTTCATACAACAATTTACAGTGATAATATCTAGTATACTGTACATTTGAATCAGTGGTTAACTAACATTACACACAGCACATGCTAATGTAATTAAAACAGACCTACCAATAACAATGTGTAAGCTGCTCCAGGACATTATTACATATTTAATATGTTATTCTTCAGAAATGTCACTCACTACACTACAATGTAAAATATGATTAAGGGTTTTAAATATTCAGAATTATGTTATCTGACAAACTATTATTTCAACAGTTTTACATGCAGACAGAGAAAATATGCTGTACTCACTTAAATCTTACAAAACTGCAAAGATAAAAAAAAATTTTTATCTTTATTTTTCAAAAGAAAATAATTTATATAACATACAGAGGGAAAAAAAAATCCCCGATTTGAAGGTTAACACATTTTCTGTATACGACTTTCTTTTAAACATTTTTCCACCCACCCACATAGGGATATAACAACAACAAAGATTAACATTTTAATATAAGATTATAAAGTACACTTTTTACATAGCCTACTGGTAATTACAGGAATAATATACATAAAGTAATATATGCAATTTCCCCTATTTATTATGAAACTGTCAACACATTTCATAGCTATAAAATAGGTTGTAAAGATTTCAATCTAGGGATTGAGGAAGATGAACGCATGAAGGAAAGTATATTTTAGATGTTTTATATAATTTCGAACCACTTTCAAGCGGTTGCAAGTGCATCAATTATATTTTCAAATGACAAATATTCCTAAAGTTACTAAAAAATGTTAGACAAATGCTTAAAAATGATTTTGCATGTACTGCAGGGCATGGCAAATACCCAGACGCTGTGACGTGAGCCTCACAAGATCACAGTTAGGAGCTGATCTCATCAGTCTGTGTCGCAGTGTCCATGAGACCTGGCTCTTTCCCCAGTCTGCGCAGCTTTAAGAGGTAATCAGAGCGGAGGGAGGAATCTGTCAAGTCCACAAACCGCCTGTAACTGGCCTGCACCTTCTGAAAGACAGCAAGAAGATGTAAGCACACAAACATGCTGATTGCATTTCAGTTAGACAGGTGGATCATCATAATGACAAAAGTTGGAAACGTCTTCAAGAAAAAGGTCAAATGTCAATACTGTTGTCTATTGCGGGGAAACAAACTAAGCTTAATAAGAACCAAACATCAGAGGACGTGCTTGCACCGGAAAAGAGAAAGTTCTGTTATTCCGTCATTTTATTGCAGGGTGTTGCAGATGCTGGATTTGAGCGGGTCCCCTTTTTAGAGCTGTTCATTTATTCATGATGACCTCATTACAAGGGCTGACCTTAAACTCTGCTTTATACTGAATGCGCTCCCTGCAGGCCTGCTCCAGACTGTCCCGCAGCTGCTGTATCCTGGAACACACACACTCCGTCATGCACCATTTCAGAACATTATTCAAAAGAAAGTAAGTGTTGGTGAAGACAACAAAATCTATATATTCTAGGATTCTTGAAGAAAAGGGAGAAAGCATACATATTCAAAGAGAGAAACTAATGAAATTTACAAAAGGTGGGAAGGAGAAAGAGAATAGCTGAGATGCATCACAACAGGAAGCTGGGGTGAGCAGGAGGGGTGTTTCATGGGTATTTTTACCTGTTTTGTAACTCGTATATCTCCTCTTCATGTCTGTCCTGTAGAGCCCGTTTCTCTCTTTCTGCCTTCATGTCACACTCCTCACGAATACTTCTCTCAGCATCCTGCACACACCTCCTCACACACTCCTGAGAAGCAAAGAGCAAGGTGAATGAATCACAGCTCTACTCGAGTCAGATTTTAAAGTTTGCAAATTTTGTTTCTTCAACTATTTACATATAGTAGTTAAATCAGTAGAAACTGTTGATTATTATTGATTTGCATACAACAGAACCTTATGCAAATGTTCAGTATGCACATCATTGACCCATGCAATGCTATTCGTTATTTAAAACTTTATGGAAGCATTAAGGTGCTTTTTGGTGTCCAGTACATAACTCATTTGCCTTGATAAATTACAACTAACCCAAAGGTTGGGGGTTCGAGTCTCGTACCGGCAAGGATTGTAGGTGAATGGTCATATTAGGAAATCCGCCCCTTTAAGAAAAGGCCATCCCCTTTAGTGACATCAGGACAGCAACAGATTTTTTTGTGTGTGTGTCTCTTCGGTGGGAATTTCAACAGCTGAAATAAGTTGGTGACTTTTCAATTGATAAATTTTCTTCTGAGTTTGCTTACTTGCTTCTCCAAAGCTTACCATGTCCACCTAGTCTGCATAAAATATGCCAGAAGGGATTAGAATACACTTTTTTCTAAATATGTTTAAATTTACCAAATTGTGTTCAACAACCAGACTAAATATTTATCTAGTCACAGTTTGTTGTAAGCCATGCTCATTGAAGCCCAAAGTGTCAATGAAAACATATTTAACAGTAATATATATGACCATGACAGGGTGGACATATCTTATAGTTAATGATTCAAATAATGGCCCATAATTATCTAAAAAAAAAATATTAACAATAAACAATAAAAAATGACATGACATAAAGCAAATGGGAAATTAAAACCAAAATTTTTGAGTATTGTGAGGGTTGAAAGGCACTCTATGGTGATATTTACCTGGGAATTCAATAAAATCTTCTCATTTTATTTAAACACAATTAGCTCCATCTTACAGCAGCCAGGTTTAATTTAATATTGAAACATTACTGTTACAGTGTTCATTCATTCTGTGAACATCCACTTAATTTATGATATAAATCATGAATAATTCCCTGGAATGCACTAGGAATATTTCATTTTTCTCCCCCAAATCCTCCTGTCTTTCCAGGTTTGTTTTCACACGGATGCTGTATAATTTAATTGTTAAAAGATATTACTATAAAAATATTGCTGCGGATAGAAAGGAGGATTTTTGGGAGTTATTCATGGTATGTTGAAGGTAATTTCTTAATGCTTTTACACTTTTAAATTTCCTTTTAGTGATCGACGGTTAAAGGTTGAGCTAAATAATGTCACCTCATAGTACCCAGTTTTTAAAAAACTTATTATTGTGTTATAAGGGTGAACTTTTTGCTGATTGTTAAGTATAAATGGAAGTTACTCCTATAATTGGCGCAAAGTATCATGGTGCGTAAGAAAAAGATGGATAGACCTTGTGTAACTCTGTCCACCTTTTCTGCCCTGTAGTCTTTGCAATGTGTCCAAGCACAACTATTTGTCCCAGACACAAGAGACGTGAAGCGACAACACAGTCGGCTTACTTTGCAGCTATAGTGTGTCACATCCTTTATGAAGCTGGCCTTAAGGCAGGTCATCCCAATGTAGGGTTATCTGATTTATCTATACTGTGGGAAGCAAACGTCCAATAACAACGACAGACAAACTAGACCACAGACACACACACATGTGTCTCTTCTCGTACAGTGTGTATTATTTTCTCCTTTGTTTCTTTGTGCTGCTGTTCTTGCAGCTTCCTGCAGGCCTCCCCTACGGCCTGGACCTTCTCTTCCTCCATCTGAGCCCTCAGGCTTTCACAATGAGCTCTGAACTGGGCCTGGAGCTCCCGCCTCATTTCAGCCTCCAGCCTGTCCCTTGCTCGCAGGGCCTCTCGAAAACTGGCCTGCAGACTCTGGGGAAGAAGTGATGGAGAAGAAATACAGGGGATAAAAGAGAATAGGGAGGACAGAGAAGGATGAATCGAGAATGGGAGAGACGAATAGATGATGAAGATATTGGGATGAACCCGGAAAGTGGGAGATGGAGAGGTAGAGAGAACACAAGGAGACAGCGGGCGTTAGGGAGGGAGAGAAAGAAAAGGACGGATGATCAGTGTTGGCAGGGCAACTGTACTGGGCTTTTGAAGAGGAGAGTCATCTCTGAGTTTGGCTGTTGCTTGCTTTCCCTGGAGAGCAATTACACAAGCAATTACACCCCATTACAAAAGCTCTTCTCATTTCTCTGACACAATGGCAAAGCTTTGACTGCTACTGGCGTTGGAGTAGCAACCGGATCATTCATTAAATCTGACACTCAGATGCAACGAGGAGAGAAGTTAAGGATTATGCTGCTGCTGCTGCTGCTGCTGCTGGACAGGGAAAACGAAGCCGACTCTTTTTTATCAGAAAGTTTTAATCAAGTCCTAATAAAATCTCTCTGGACCGCTCCCCTGGAGACTGAAATATGGCTTTTTGAATTCCAGGAGACAGAGTTTTACAGTCTAATATGTCTGTATTAATTACTTTTTTGACATGGTTCACTTGAGGATTACAAATATTCACCTCTGCCAAATGCTTTAATTCCTCCATTAAAGTCAGGGTGCTCCTGTCCAATTGCAGTCTGTAAACTAAATTTTTGGTGGTCCTCTGTTGTAGCATTGAGAGATGACCATGGACATAACTGTTCTCCCAGTTCTGAAAGAAGACATGGCTCAAACACGAAAATCAATGTTTGAAACAGATTGTAATCTTCAAAAATACATATGGCTGTTAAATAATATATGTTATACTGTAAATAAAAAAAGATCTTATGCATGCCTCATGAGGAAATGTCTCAGATGCACATAGGAAAGAAAAAGCATAACTGTTATCTCTAATATCTCACTCGTTTATCCTGGACACTGACAAGATTTAATGGAGAGCAAATGAAAACTTTGGTTTAAGTCTTTCCACATGTCCCTCCTGTGGAAAAAGAGCCACATGTCTCCTTCTAGAGTTTCAGAATGAAAAACTTTCAAACTGATATGCCAAGATACCACAGTAACAGGATTTTTAGAAATATTTCTCATCAAATCCTTCCAAGAATAAAGTGTGTAAGGATTTTGTCCACATTAATTTATAGTTCTTTACAGGTAATGCTAACAACATTCATATGTGTGTAAACTTATTATTTATTAACACAATTAATACATTAATGAAACATAACCAAAAATGTTATATGGATAGTTCACCCAGAAATACAAATAATGTCATGTCGTTCCAAACCTGAATGATTTTCTTTCTTCTGTGGAATTTTAAAGAACACATTTATGAAAACTCTTTTTTTTTTTCAGTCAATGGGGTCCTGTTTTGCTTTTGAGAAAAAATGCAAAGTGATGCAAGTTGAGGGTGAATAGAATTTGCATTTTGGGGTAAAATATTCCTTTAAGACTTTGAGTGAAATGTCTTTTTGAGTTCTGAAAGACCAACTTCTAAGCAAGTAGACTTTCCTTGGGGTGAGTATATATGTATTTTTTCTTTCAAATACATAATCTTCCTTCTTGTGCATGAGTATAATTTTTGACCTCTCTTTTGACATTTCTGTATTTGTTAGAAAAATGTCCAGTAGCAGACACTGTGGTAGTAAATGCCAGAATCATTAGGCTGGACGTCGTGGGGAGGTTGATGACGCTGATTGCTCTGTGTTTTGTTATGGTTGTCCAAGGCAGAGAATGTTCTGTGCTGTCCTTCAGAAAGAATTCAGATTATACTACTGGAGGAGAACCTAGATGTGCCCTGGTACGTTCTAATGAAGGCTTGAAGAGACCATATGTTTGTGTAGTATTAAGACTACACTCACCCAGAATGTGTGTGTGGAGCACTCTCTGTGTGCTTAGAGTTGTCCTGTTCACCATCTTCTCGAGAGACCTTCTGTCCCACATTTCGTCTTCACAAACACTGCACCCTTGGTCCACACAGAAGCACCAGAGACTGGCTCTTAAAAACTCACAATTTCCTGCCCTCCACCACGTCTCGTCCCTTTTGGGATTTGTCTTTTCTTTCAGCTTTTGACTTGCTGATGGTCGCTTAGCAACATGGACAACAAAACAACAGACTGTGCTGCTTAGCATTCAAGAATGATTTGATCCAAGATCAAGATTTGAGACAAGATGCCTGCCAGCGTGTGTGTGTGTGTGTGTGTGTATGATTGTGTGGAAGTGTTTTATGAGCAGCCTCCCACTGCGCTAGTCATTTGAGATGTTTTGCTTCAGGGTTCATGCTCATTTGTGGGTCACATTTTGTGCAATATGAAGAGCACAAAATGGAATATAATGCCCAAAATGGAAGTTCACAGTTATTTGGAATCCGAAAGATGTAACAGAAATATTCTGAAACAATAAATTAAATAAAAATAAATGAAATTGAAAAGCTAAGACGTACTAAAAGAAAAGAATATTTTTAATAATAATACATTTATAGAATTAAATGAGTTTTACATTTTCTAAAAACAATATAACTGTTGCGTGCCCATGCAAAAGTTGCTGCCATTATGCTAGCTGTCCCTATGGCAAATACCCACTGGAGTGCCACAGGGCTCAGTACTTAGATCGCTTTCATTCTCCCTTTACATCAAATCAGTTATCCTCACCTCAAACAAACAGGTATCCTCTTGAAGTTGAATCACAGCATATCTGGTATTAATGCATGGAAGAATGCCCATCATGTGAAGCTGAATTTATCAAAAAAATGCTGTTCATTCCTGTGAAGAACAGGCTTTGCCAAGACCTCATCATTCTCTCTTTTCACCCACACAAAAAGCAAAGAACCTTATTACACTCAACAACTGCCTGTCATTTGTACCCACGTACAAGTCAAGTCACATTTATGCTTTATAAAATACAGTTTCGAAGCAGCTTCACAGTAATAAATAGCAAAACAACGTCAAACGTCTTTACAATTTAAAAGAAATTATTCTGTGATGCAGAAAACAGTGTGATTATTGAGCGCAAGTCAGTTTAGTGTTGATTCAGTCCAGTAACTGTCAATGCTGCAAAATCCATCCATAATTAAACAAATTCAATTCAGCTGTAAAGAACTTATCAATAACCATACCAGAAACATCTGATATTTTTCAAAGGTTTCTCCAGCATAACAACCAGTCAGACTTTTTCTTAGACGAAAAAAAAGTCCACTTAAACCCTGCACAATCGGCTGCAAGCTTGCATTCATTTTTTGAAGGAAATTCCCACTTAATCCAATAAACAACAAAGTCTCTGCCCTACATATTTTTCTTTTCTATTTTCTAATCTATTTGCTATCATATTGCACATAATACAGAAGATCACATTTAGAATTACTTCCATTCCACTATGACTTTTAGATTTAAAACTGAATATCCACAAGATATCATTAATGTACACAGCACAAATACAGGAAGTTACACACCTAAGCCTGAGCAATAGTAATAGTGATTGCTACTGCCTTTGAAAACCATTAATTACAGAAACACTGTGACATTTTAGATTTAAACATGTTTATTAATATTTTCAGCCACAAAGTGATCTACCTGTTACAAATGGTTCATCTGAGCAGAAGAAACCAGAAGCAGACTTGGATGATGTGGCTTACAATCCACAGAAACGGTACAAAAAAAGGTTTGCATTACACATTTGTACAAACAACTGATGCTTTCAGCACTGAATGTAATGTGATACTCAGCACTCTGACTAGAACATGTTCGGCAAGCCTCAAACATTCAAACCCACTGCTTTAAAGAGTAAATTACAGACATACACGCAAGATAAAGCTGTAAAAAGTGTACATTTTTAAAAAATGCACACCATTGTGTCAAGATGACAGCTACCATTAGAATATGCAAAGGCTCTTTCTCTCCGACACATACACAAACAAACATAAACACAGGTTATTACAAAAGGGAATGCGCAGCCTCAGCTAAAGAATCAAGAACCACTGAGAGGCAGGAAAACAACCACACACACACACAATGAAGCAGATTACTGGCTTACAAAAATATATTCACAGCTGCCCACTGTAGCTCTATAGCACATTTAACATAAGATAAACTGTCAGAGTCAATCACACACAGCCTTCCCATAGTCAAAATCATCTCATACAGGGATTAAACCTGCTCCTGAAATAACTCTTCTGTGTTCACTAGCAGTCCTTAAAGTAAGTCCTAGACAAGGCTCAACGTGTTTCCCGAAACCGGCTTTACATGGGTGAAGGAAAACAAACCCAATGCAAATCGTAAAGGCTGCAATGCTGCATCAGAAACCTGAGAGTCATCCCACTCCAGCGACGTCTGGGCATCCTGAAAGCACTGCTGGTAAACAACGTAAACATCAATTTAGGTCCCCGTCCAAACAAAACAAAATCTATGAATGAATTATTCATATTTCAGATCAGTGTCCCAAGTGATCGGAATAATAATTTGCTGTCAAGACGGTTTAAATTCAATGGACTTTGAAGGATTTCACTCTTGATTTTTACACATTCACTGATTGAGGTTTACAAACCCAGCAACATGCAAAGAACAAAAAGCCTGCAGGATTTTAAAAAGGGACTATTCTACAACTAAAATCGATGCAGATTTACAGTCTCACCACTCTTCACCTAAACAATCATTATAGGTTTGGCAGTAGATTACGGGTCATCAGAAGTGATGATTAGCAATCAAAAAGATCTAGCTCTCAATAACTGCTGGCTCCTCCTCCCGGACCCTCTCATTGGTTGAGCCCAATGGGCCGGCCCACCACAGCACCAGAGCATTGTCCTGTCGAACACTGTTTGATGACATCACATTCCCCTCATCCAAATCAGACTCAGAGTCCTCGCTGTCAGACGGCCAACAGAAATTACGCTGACCACTAGACGAAGCCACCAATGGCATGAAAGGATGCACGCTGTCGAAAAAAAAGAGGATATGTTATTGATGCTATATGCATTGAATTATTTAGCAGATGCTTACGCTTTCATAGTTGTGTTAAAGATGCCATGCTTTCAAATTGATCGTAAGTGTCCGTAAAGACATTTACATTACAACAAAAAAGAAATGCTCTTCATTTTTTTACTTTCTATTCTTAAAATAAATAAACAAAAATTATATATAAAGTAGCACTACTGTTTTCAACAGTAAAATTAATATATAGAAGATTTTTTATCAGATTAGCATATTATAATTTCTAAAGGATCTTGGAGTAGTGGAAAACAGTTATTTTTAAACTCTAATAATATTTGGCGAAATCAACTGTGAGCATAAAAGACTTCTTTCAAAAATGTTTAAAAACCTTACTGACCCCTTGTTTTCAACGCTAGCGCATGAATGCCACATGAACTGACAATATGCTTTTTAAGTTCTTAGTACATAGTACAGATGAATAGTTTCTCTAATTTTAGTAAATGTATTTCAGAGAAGACTAAAGGCTGGGTAAGGGACAAACCCAAAATAAAGAAATTCCGCAGCAAACTTAACCTTTCAGAACTCCTAAAATTAGAAAAATGAATTACGGAGCCACAATATAAAAGGTGATTATCCATAAAGGCTATGATTTTTGCACTTTACATTTTATATATCATTAAGTTTTTCCATTTTATAAATTTGTTAATTATACCTGATGCCATTAGTGCAATTAGTGTGCGCCTGAAACTGCAGCGCAGGTTGTAGTGTCTCCTCGTTCCCATCAGGTGGCGCTGTGAGGGTGTCCCACACCGACACCACACCATCTGTGTCCCCACTCAGAAGATATCGGCCAGATCTATTTCAGACACAAATATCAACATCAGCAAATCATAAATGCATCTAATTACTGTGCTGTCCTTCGAAGTAAACTGGTAGATCTCTCTTACTGGTCCAGGTCAAAGTAGATGCGCTGGTTTGTGTTGACGTTCCTGTGCATGGACAACAGAACTTGTCCCGGATCTCTGAGGTCCCAGCAAAGGATCTCCGAATCCTGAAAGCAGTGACACATAACATTAGCTGGAAATTCAAAACATGCAACCAAATTAGAGCATTTTTGATTGGTGGATGCATCTGAAATACTGAATTTAGCCATATAAACCTGTAGAAGTACAGCACACATGAGCCCACTGACCTTACGGCCGCCCGTGAACAGGTGATAGCCGTTGGGTGAGAACAGCAGGTGTGTAAGTCCTCCGCGGTGTCGAGCGGGCAGCAGAGCCAGCAGAGAACCGTCCTCACATGAGTAGAGACCGGCCGAACGAGAGTACGACCCACAGGCGTACATGGACTGACACGAACTGAAGGCTATACAGGAGATAATGCCAGTCTGACCCTGTTTCTTGACTTCAAAAAGTTACGAGCGGGAAGAAAAACAGGAACAACAGTATTAAGATCGGTTTCATATTGGAAAACCATGATAAATCATTGAATAATGAGAAAGACATTTTTCAAGACAAGGAGAAGCTGTCTTTACTTAGATGAAGTTCACAACTAATTACTACAGTATGTATAATTACTATAGAATTATTAATATTAGACAATGAGAATAGAATTCATCTGATCTGCAATCACTACTGTGCAAAAGTTTGGAGTTTATGATTTTGAAAGCCTTTTATGTTCACCAAGCCCACACTTATTTGATACAAAACAAAGTTTTAAAAACATGAATAAATTACAGTTTAAAAGTACTGTTTTTTTATTTGAATATATTTTAATGTCACTAGTCTTTAGCGTCACATAATCTTTCAGAAATCATTCTAATATGCTGATTTGAAATTATTTTTTTTCCTCATCATTGATTAAAAAGGTTGTGCTACTAAATATTTTTTGGGAACTGAGATTTTTTAATGAATAGAAAATTCAAAAGAACAGCATTTTTTTGGAAATGGAAATCCTTTGTGACATTATAAATGTCTTTACTGTCACTTTTGATCAATTAATCAATTGAGTGCATCCTAAAAACATTAAAGAAAAGATTATATATATCAGCTCCTCTGTAACAACTTGGCATGTAGTTCATCTAATCAGAACATATCAATTTTACAATATCACTGTGAGTCTTTTTATTTTTTTGTAAATAAAATGTTTATGAAAAAAAAAAGTTTCTTTCTTTTGCATCCATTTAAAATAATATAATACAATATAAACAGTAGGTGGTATCTTTCAACCCTTCATCAGTCTGAACAAAGATCTTTCAAGTCAAATCCAGACCATTCATTAATTACAATAGCAGTGTTGAAACACCACGAATGAGTCAGTCACTACAAACATCCTAAGATAATTATATCCACAGCTACTGTCTCGATCAGAGGCATGCATGCCGTGTTAGCTTAATGGAGCCAAATATGTGTTTCCAGTCATGAATGTGTTTGGAATGAATCCACCCAAACAAACAAAAAGAAATGAAATGGGATTACAGGCATTCCACAGCCATGCCAGCCAGCCAGCCGTCTTAATGACCCCGATTAACGAGCGTTTGAAGAGTGAGAGTGATTGATGTAGTGGTTATTCCTCTACAAGAGGGATCCTCACCCATGGTGGGCCTCTGCTCGCAGTCTCTCCCAGGACGCTCGGTGTGGAAGACCCTGACGGTTTTGTCAAAGCCGCAGTAGAGCTGAGAGCCGTCGGGAGAGAAACACAGCGAATGGGCCGCTGTCAGCTCATCCAGGTGGTTGTAGGGGCGAAAAGATGCCCGGAGGTCCCCGTAAAACGCGTCCCATATGTGGACGGGGTTGTCTCGGCTACTGCTGGCAATGCTGAAGGGAGAAGAAAAGAAGAAAACTGGATTATATGGCAAAATCTTAAAACTTTCCCCCACTGAAATCCATTGTTTTGGGGAAAACAAGAGATTGCGACATCAGACTTGACAGTCAGACTGGCTTTCTTTCAAACTCACAACACAAAAGACCCATTCACGATAGATCATCCAACAAATGAAGAGCCGAACAATTTGAAGTGAAAGACGACATCTACTGCTAGATAAAAAAAAAAAGAGGACATGCCATTCAAAAGTTTGGAAAATCCCTATACACGAGGTTTTGGTATATCAGCATGAATCTTTATTCATTTGTGATGACTTTGCATTGATAATGGACAATACAACGTATTAAAACAGTTTTTAACCTAAATTAAAGAACAATGAAATGAAATACTAGAAAAATCCTATGTTTGTAAATCGTCTCTGTGCTTTGGGATGGAATAAAACAATACAAGTTCTCATGTGAACATTTAGGGATCATACAATAAAAACAATGCTACTTACTATTTTACTGTAAAACTGATACATTATCGGGGGGCATAATCACTAAATTCAATCTAAACACTTGGAAAATGATCAGCATTTTTTTAACCACATTCTTACAGTGCGGTCACATTAATGAATGCAAAAAAAGTAACAATTTTGCCACCAAAATTCAATCCAAACAGAAAGCTGCTTGTTTTGAAAGTAACTTATGTGTGCTGTGCTTTATACATTATCGATAAAAGACCTTTTATGTCTAAATTTAGCTAATATGACCACACATTTAAGACAAAACAAGTTTATTCATATTCCAAATTGTAAGAATTGCTATTGAAATGACTTAATTTTGTGTGTGAAAATCCATCATAGATACTTTATTAAGCGTTAAAGTAAGTCATCACCATACACTGCCATTAAATTAATGCTAGTCAACCGGATATTTATTAAGTTTTCTCCACTTGTGTTTCACCGAATAATGTCAAATGGATTGGGAATGACATGAGGGTGAGGAAAATGAAGTCAGAACTTCTATTTTTGGGTGAACCATTTCCTTAAGTGCAGATCCATCGTTTGGTCTCAACAGGAGGGCAACATAGTTTAAAAGTGTGTAATGAGAAACTACCCCAAAATGACTCGAGTCGAGATGGAGGAAAGAAGATGACCTGAATACTAAGCACCTCCCCTGGAGGGAACGGCCAATCATAAGTCAGAGATAATGATCAACCCCTGTGGACACTCAAGCTGCTCTTCAGCCAATGGCAGCAGTACGAACGCCGAGAAGAGCTTTGCTCGGAAACTGCTGCGTTTCATGATGCTTCAGAAATACCTGTAAACAATATCACTACAACCAGACGCAAGATGACAGATTATTACTGAGCATGTCTCGTCTTGACTCCTTTAACCTCATCCTCTTCATCTTTAGGAGTTCTTTATGAAGTTACAGTTTCGTCCTTCACCCACGACTTGTCATTCCTTCATTTTCTTTGTCATTTTCGGTCGCTGCAGGGCGGATTCTGTAATCCCAAACAACGTTTGATCAGAACTGAGGCTGTGTGTGGGTGAAACAGCACATGCCACAGTTAACGAGCCCTCGTTAGTAACCTGCCGCAGCTATCTGTGACGACTGCCATTGATTTGGACTGATTTCTGTTCCATTGCCTTTTGTCACACAAAAAACATAACCATCAAAGAGGACATCATACGAGAACTGAAGCGACAGAGGACTGGAGAGGAAGAATAAGAGACCACTTACTTCCTCCCTAAACAATTCCAGCACTACTTTTAGCAAACCCTAACACACACATAGTTATTTACTGAGAGCTGGGAAAATTAACATGTCAATTTATGTGAAATTGGTAACACTGCATGAATTTTCACCTCTTGAGGTAGCCATGCTATTGTCTTTTTTCACTACCTTAAGTAACAGTACATGACCAAACTTATAGTATTAATTGTAAAAATGAATGCACAAAATCAATCAATGGAAAAAAATTAAGCTGACCGAACACTGACAGAGGCAGTGTACTAAAAAGCCTTTAAAGTTGTCCAAATTAAGTTCTTAGAAATGCATATGATCAATCAAAGAATTCAGTTCTGATATAATTATGGTAGGAAATTTACAAAATATCTTCATGGAACAAGATCTTTACTTACATTTACTTTTATGCATTTAATAGACGCTTTTATCCATTTTTTTACCAGTATGTGTGTTCCCTGGGAATTGAACCCATGACCTTTTGCACTGCTAACGCAATGCTCTACCACTGAGCCACACTAACTGACTTGATGCTAATGATTTTTGGCATAAAAGAAAAATCAGTAATATTGTTGGCTATTGCTACAAACATACCCCAGAAATTTAACACTGGTTTTGTGACCCAGGGTCACATTTATTGTAATGCGTTTATAGTAATATTGTTTTAAGATCACTTAAAAGTTATAATTTTTTTATATACTGCAAATATTAATAAATAATAACACATATGATAATTTGTTTATGCTTGTTTTTTAATTACACTGGTATGTTGATGTTGCAATCAATTATTTAACTTATACTAACTATAACTAACTATTATATGTGACCCTGGAGCACAAAGTCACTGGGGAATATATTTTGAGCAATAGCCGAAAAAACATTGTATGGGTCAAAATGATCAATTTTTCTTTTAAGTCATCATCTTCCATGAAGATATTTTGTAAATTTCCTGACATAAATATATCAAAACTTAATTTATGATTAGTTATATGCATTGCTAAGAACTTAATTTGGACAAATTTAAAGGTTGATTTTCTCAGTATTTAATTTTTTTTGCACCCTGAGATTCCAGATTTTCAAACAGTTGTATTCCAGCCAAATATTGTATGATCATAACAAACCATATATCAATATTGTTGATGTATTAATCTCAATTTCGAAAATATTTACACTTAAGACTGGTTTTGTGGTCCAGGGCCAGATATATATATATATATATATATATATATATATATATATATATATATATATATATATATATATATATATATATATATATATATGTAAAGATCGGTCATATTTCAGAGCCAGGACTAACAAACAGTTTTATAAATGTATGCAATCAAAACCACTCAGTCACTCGAGAGGGTTTCACAGAAGGTACAGGAAATGTGAGCAGCCTCAATAAACACAAACTTTCTGAAATTTTGAAATACATTCTGGGTTGAATCCAACAATCTCCGCCGGAGGAGGAGACAAGGCTCATCAGCACTGATCATAACAGAAGGGAAACACAGCAATGTTGATCCAGAACAATAGCAGCTTAATTAAACAAAGCACACTCTCTTTAAAGACGTGCCATGTCTCTGGAAAGAATTAACTGGGCCACTTTGTAAACCAGGCAATAGAGATTGTGAAAAATGTGAGTGTGGCCATCAGCAGTGATTAAAACTTGACCATGGTTAATCAGAGAGCGTCCATCTTTTGGGGGAACCTTTGTCTAACCTTTCCGGATAGCCATGAATATCACATTAGTCTTCACTAAGTATTAAGTGTAGTTTTGCAAAGTGAAATGCACCAGAAATATTGGAAAGAGATTCTTTTGATCTTCCTCTAATTCAGGGGTCACAAACATTGGCTTGTAGAGCCTGTTTTATTTTGTTATGAGCTGAATGCGAAGCCAAACACAATTATTCTCTGCAGCACAAACAGAATCAAGGATTCACACGTTGCATATCAATTTGGACACTGTTCCACAGGTCCGACTTTGTCAGCAGAACTGCAGAGTAGATAATAGCCTCCGGTTTGTTCTGCTTTTTTACTCGCCTGCTAGCTTTCAAAACAACTATTGAGATAAATACGAAAAGAGCAGTATTAATGAGCGGTTCAAACCAGCCGGCAAACACAGTCCTTAACAGTCCCCTCACAGACCACAATGACAGTGATTCTCCAAACAACACTCTTAACTCAACGCAACAGACGTTATCAAAACTAATATTTTGTAAATAGCTACACTAGAGTTAAAAAGTCTGGGGTCAGTACAAAGCTTTTTTTTTTTGTTTGAAGGATCATGTGACAATGAAAAGTGGAGTCATGGCTGCTGAAAATTAAATTTTATAATACATTAAAACAGCTTATATTTTATATACTAAAAAATAAAACAATGTTACTTTAAATTTCAATAACACTACACAATATTGGTTTGCCTTATTTCTGTGGTTAGCCATTTTTTGTGTGTGTGTGTATATATATATATATATATATATATATATATATATATATATATATATATATATATATATATATGTGTGTGTGTGTGTGTGCGTGTGTGTGTTCTTTTGTTTTTGTGACATATCAGGACACAACTCTGTATAATGACATGGGTATGACACAGGTATTACAAGGAGAGGGTGACTTATGAGGACATAACCCATGTCACATTTTTCAAAACGCTTATAAATGTAAATTTATAAGCGTATAAATTACAGAAAAAGTTTTTTTGAGAAAGTAAAAAATTAAAGTTTCCTGTGGGGGTTAGGGTTAGGTGTAGGGCCATAGAATATACAGTTTGTACAGTATAAAAACCATTACGCCTATGGGATGAACCCACTTTTCACTAAAACAAACGTGTGTGTGTGTGTGTGTGTGTGTGTGGGTATGAAGATTTCAGATGCAAAAACCTCAAAGTCCATCTGAGATTTTTGCTTTTTCTTTTTTCCCACAAAGTGCAATAAAAGCTAGCTATTAAAATGCTTTATTTTCAATTATTAAAGTGCTTTATTTAAAAAAATGTCCAATTATATTTTCATTGAAGCCTGATAAAAATGCTAATTTAAAAGAAAAAATCTCAGATAGGCTCATAATGCATAATATTTAAATAAATAAAACGTGTTTAAAAAAAAAACTGGTCTAGATGCTTTTAACTGCTGATTTAGGATACCTTGAAACAGGACAGACAGAAAAACTCACAAGCATGTGTCTGGGTCCATAGACGTCATCTTCGGGAACCAGCAGTAGTCATAGATGGTGTCTCCTTCAGCCATCTTCAGCACTGGACTCTGAGTGCACACAAACAGAAACAGCATTACAAGCGCATATCCTGCGTACAGAATATCAGACTGCTTACTGATTTATATGCATTTCAAGGGTTTTGAAATAAAGAAAAAAGTGATTTTTTCACTCCAAAATGTAAATCCTGTCATCATTTCCTCACCTTCAAGCGGTGTCAACCCTGTATAAGTTGATTTATTCTGTTGAACACAAAAGAAGATATTTATTTAAAAAAATAATAATAACAAATAAAAAAAGCTGATGTTCCCCATTGACCTCCATAGCATTTCTTCCCACTATGGAAGTCGATAGGGAACATCAACTGCTTAATTACCCACATTCTTCAAAATATCTTCTTTTGAGTTCAACAGAAAACCGAAACTCACACAGGTAAATGATGAGAGACTGAACTATTAAAGTAAAATTTTTCTTTAAATCGTGTCACAAGCCATTTATAATCTTGAGCATTGGCCTGAAATCAGTTCTACAAAGGGAACTGATCTTAGCTTAGTATTTCTACTTATACAGGTGCTTCTCAATGAATTAGAATGTCGTGGAAAAGTTTTTCATTCCACTCAACTTTCTGTTAACATGCTTGGATACAGCACTCTGTGAACAGCCAGCTTATTGGCAATTAATTTTTGAAACTTACGCTCCTTGTGAAGGGTGTCAATGATTATCAGAGACCATTTTGAAGGCTCAGGAAACCTTTTCAGGTGTTTTGAGTTGATTTGCTGATTGGCATGTCACCATATTCTAATTTGTCTAGATTGGTGGGTTTTTGTTAAATGAGAGCCAAAATCGTCACAATTAAAAGAACCAAAGACTTAAACTACTTCAGTCTGTGTGCACTGAATTTATTTATTACATGAGTTTCACAATTTGAGTTGATTTACTGAAATAAATGAACTTTTCCTCAACATTCAAATTCACTGAGAAGCACCTGTATATATAAATTTGACGAGATATTCTAGAAGAGGCTGACCATTTCAGAAAGCATGTCCCAGTGGCTGCTGTACAGCTCAGGCGGGAGGTTATACACACGAAGAACATTATCAGCGCTGTTTGAGACAATGCAGGAACCATCCGGAGCCCTGCAGAGAGACGTCATGAAGAGAGACAGACAGTGATACCATTTACTCTATACAGCCATCAGAAACAGCTCGCTTTCATCTCTGCTCACCATTTGCAGCCTCTGAGGTAATTCTCAGCGGTGTGAGTGTACTCGGCCCAGGAGCCCGTCAGCATCTGAGGGCTCTGGCTGAAGTCGAGGCCCTGACTGTGAAGACAGCAAAGAGACAGCACCGAGCAGCTGAAAATATCCCTGTCCCACTGCAACTGTGTCACCATGCATTTGTTCCTACTATGTTCTGATGAGCTGTACACTTACCAGCTCTGCTCTTGTGAATTGTACTTCTCAGGCTCATCTGCTATGTCCTCCTCAGTCGGTCTGAGTGTTTCTCTGTCCCCATCTCCTTCAATGTCCTCAGGCCCCATAGCCTGTCCTGTTTCATCAGTCTGATGACAGGCGACTGACAGAATCAAAATAACACAGACACCTT
Source organism: Carassius gibelio (assembly GCF_023724105.1). Lineage (NCBI taxonomy): Eukaryota > Metazoa > Chordata > Actinopteri > Cypriniformes > Cyprinidae > Carassius > Carassius gibelio. The sequence continues at coordinate 5,350,009 of NC_068402.1, forward strand.
GGTTGACGAGTCAAGTAAGAGGCTTACTTGTGGTACTTTATTTACAGGATTTAGAAAAGCACATTTCTTTAAAAAAAGAGGAAAATACACAAAAAAATCCATTAACATTTCCTCACCTTATTGATCTGAACACATTTGACATTCTTCTTCCATAGATAAGAAAGAAATGAAGTATGTTGCATGATATTGTTCTTTTCCAAACAATTGCAATAAATGGGGAATGAGGCTTTATAAGATTCAAAATCTTGTGTGGATTTGAAGTTCTACAACAATCTTCTCTGAAGCTGCAAAGCTCTATTTCTCTATTCATTGAGATGGCATAGAAAAGAGATACGAAAACATTTCAGTACAGGTTTGAAGTTTCATAACTTTTTAATGACATTTTAGTTTTTGCATGAACTATAACTTAAAAGGTGTGCAATAAAGTATGCTGTAGTTTTTTTATTTTATTGTGACAAAATGTCATTTTTTGTGTCAAGTATCTGTTACTTAATTCCTCTTAACAGGTTACTAATTTAATTTAATTAAACATAAGCCAATGTTAACCTGTGTGTTTGTAATAGGGTCAGGTTTTTTTTTTTTTTTTTTTTTTTTGTGGATCCCAGGAACTAAATAAGTAAACATAACTTTTTTTTTTTTTAAGAGTATATACTGTACATTCATTTTTCCAGTATTTCTAATTTCACGTATAAGCAATGGCCTGATTAAATGTTGTGAAAACTGAAATTGTTTTCTAAATATTTCATATTATGTCACTCACATGATGTAGACCTCATATTAGTAGATTTATAAATCTGTCACATCATATTTTATATTGTTAAAAAAAAAAAGACTCTTAAGATCCATCTTTACTAAAAAACAAACAAACAGCTAAATTAAATTATTTCTTCTGGGGGTTAAAAAGTCCACAACCAAATCCAATTATATGCATATATTTAAACATTAATGCACTAGTCCACTATTCTCTACTTTAATGTTTCCTGACTATCTGTGATTAAAGGCACATGTCATACTGTCCATGTGAACAACATTCAATGGCATTCACTTGATAAACCATGTAAAAAAAATGAAAAAATAAAAAGAGCCCTGAACTGTTTAATCACATTTTATTTCAGATCCAAGAAAAATAACATCACATCCAAATTTCTGGAAGGAACCGGCAGTTCACTTGCAGAAGGCTGCCTAACTACAAAATTGAACGCATATGAAGAACTAAAGGACAAGCTCCATGTAATTCTTTAAACATGGCAGTAGGAGTACCGCATATGGAGTTTATATCACATATTAAGACATCAGAAAGGCATATTGACAGTGTGCCAAACAGGACGTTATAAAGTGCTTTAAAAATAGAAAGACAACGTCCTCACCTTCCTCTGAAGTCGCAGCTGCACCATGGCTCCCACATGTGTCTGCTGAAGGCACCACAGCCATCTGTATCATTTCTAACTCAAGACCTACATCTTCCTGCTCCAGTCGAGGCTGTTTTGCTGCTGGCTCTTCTCCTTCCACCTCTCCCTGATGATAAGCCTCACGAGGAGGTTCCCCATCAGCTTCTGTGTCGTGTCCTGCTCCACCATCACCGCTCTGAGCTGCACCGGACATCACGTTTTCAGGGGGATCTCTGTGTTTAGTGCCCTGCAGAACATGCACAAATTATATAATTTCAGTCGTGGATTTCACCTACAGATTACATACAGTGGCACTGAGGGCTTAACTATCTGACAACAACATGCAATAAAATAAAAAATTACTTTGTATTACATATTATTTATATTAGAATCAGTAAAATCAGTGATATCACTTACAATAATATGAAACCCATAAATTCCTTACTAAATTAATAGTTTCTGCTATATGCATATCAAAATTTCAAAAGAAAATAGGCTATCTTAGGAGTACTTTAGAAAATAATGTATAATTTATAAACGAAAATGAATAGTGATGCGTCAGGCAAGGACTCTTTTACTGTTTTATTGCGTGTCTGTGTATATATAATTATGTTTACTACAAAATTACACAATTTTACAAAACACATTTAATATAAACGTTGTAAAGAAACATGTATTATTGACTATAATAAGAGTTTTACAATAAGTTATTTTTATACACAGACATATAATGCATAATTTTACATGTTTCCTATATTTATACAAGGTAATTCGTTTAATATCTCCAGAAACCACAAATGCTAGATTACGTGGAGCTACTGTCCTAATGAAACTAATATTCATATTCTAACATATAGGAAGTTTGCAGGGTTTTGTGGTTGCATTCTTAAAATTACTAATGTTTTTCAGTGGAACAGCATTTTGAATCGTCTAGCCAAAAACAGTGACTCTACCTCTTGTTTCTTTAATTCGTATCGGTCGTGTCTTGTGCTCTGGATCTTACAAAGCAGACAAAATTCCTCAGTGTATGTGTTATACTAAATCCAGATGACAGTTTCCGACCATCTCGACCATAAACGCGTTGGGTTCATCCTACAACACACAGGAACTCATGCGCCGTGTTTGTAAGCGCAGGGAGCCGCCATTGTTGCATAGTATGGGTTGCCAGGTCACTTGACTCTCGCGATATTTGCGTCATTCTCCGCTTCTACAACAGTGTTGCCAAATTAGCGGTTTCCCCTACTCTTGCCGTGGATTGTTTTTCACGTCCGCGGGTTGAAACAACATAAATAACGTGATATTTAGCCTCTGAAATGCGAATTTTACTGGAGATTCCCCATGATTTTTTTTTACCAGGGAACTCCCCTCGAAACGCGATTGGGCTAGTTTTGTGTAGCAATTGGGCGGGTTTTGTTGCGGAAACCTGGCAACCCTAGTTGGGACCGTTTAACCCGTTAACTGTCACCCGGCCCCTCGGTGGGCCACCTACTTTTACTTCACTATATTAAAATTAAATCCTAAAATAAAATATCAAAATCCATCATTTAAAACCCATTTTAAATTCAAACATATCATTACCACGAAAATGGTACATCAAAATCACATTACAAAATGTCTTCAGTCATGAATTATAAAAATGTAGGTTTGGATCATGCACTTTCAAGTCTATGTTCAAAAATGCAAGTGAGAGTTGACAGGATAAACAGAAATATTAGAAATTCATGAGTTTTCCAGGAACAACTTAGGCTAAGACATAATAATAATAAAAAGGGTTACATTTATATGTTGATTACTATATTTCCAACACAGTATTTAATTAAAAAAATTTAATCAGTATTTCAGTTATTTAAACGTTTTGTAAACTGTCCTTCGAAAAATGCTTACTATTATATACCCTCACGTGAGAAGCAGACATGTAATCAGTTGTTATATAATCGTACATTTGACGTAAAGCAGGTTTATGAAGGTAGAAAAATGACCCCCTATTTATTTATTTAGTCAAATGCTAAATAGAGAAAAATGTCCACACAAGTGCTTCTTTCTGAAGTATTTATTGTTTTTCTTCAAACAAACCAGAAACCCCAAAAAAACTATTTACATAATGAATTTTCAAACATTATTGTCAAAATGGTTTCTTATGACCTTTCTTGAATTGTTGCATATCTGGAAATTTCAATGGACATCCAACTCAGATGCGTGTGATAGCAATGATAACTAGTATAAGATCTTATGATTTCGAATCAGCCAGTTATGCAGTTGATCACTTGTTCACACAGCTCTGTGACAGTCAATACAGTATTGTTGCTTCACACACTGAATCAATAAATATGTCTGTATTTTTATCATCATTAACATTTTAAAACATGGATTTTTGCATACCAGTCAAGACATTCATCTGACCTGCAACATCACACAATTAATCATCTTAAAAGGGCAACACCGTACTCACAGAGTGACAGCACCCCCACCAACAGATCCCATCCTCTTTCTGATCTTTAGCTCAGGAACAGTTGAAGCTGACACTCAAGCACGTGTTAGTAAAAGCACTTCTACACAGCCACGCTGATTTTGAGCTCAAAAAAATCAAAACATCTAGCACAATGCTGACTTGGAAACTTTTTTTGCATGGAGTATTGAAAATGCAAAGCATAAGGGTGTATCCTCATAACAAGAATTAATTACACATCTTTTGTGGGGATCATTTGTAATGTTATAGAAATCATTTCGCAGGTTCATAATGTTTCAAGGGTTTCTTAAATAAAAATCACACGCTATTATGTCACTAGAGCTAGTCTCGATGACAATTAACACTTTTTTTTTTTGTTTTACTCATCTTAAGTGTGCCTTAATAGGCAAAACTGAACTGTTAAGGCATGTCATAAAAGAGAAGAAAAAAAAAATCAAACAAATCTGAAACCAAACAGAGACAGGGAAAAGGTTTAGGGGTTATATACATTATTTACATGGCAGCCAGAGATGAAGTGTAGTAGAACTGTGTTAAGTCATGTCTGTGTGTGTGTGTGTGTGTGCAGGTGTATTTCAGTTATTAATATGTGTGTGTGGTGTTTTGCCCTGGCTGCACTATTCTGTGCAGGTTTGAGATCTCATAGTTCACTCTTCCAGCATTCACAGTTCACTCCCTCCTCCTAGCAAGGAAACACGTTCCTCGGAGTAGACCGAATACGGTGCAACGAAACTGCAGGTCTAGACCTCCTCCTGGGCTTTTAGTCCTCGTCATGCACTCATCTTTTCCCATGCTGTTTGAAATTCCTGTCCTTGGGATCTTTCTCTGAAGGATGAGGACAAGAATTAAGGGGGAGGTGGAGACGCAACACGAAACACTGGAGAGTCTCCGTCTTCATCCGAAGATGTGGAACAGCATAGATCTATAAAAAAAAAAAAAAAAAAAAAAAAATCACATAAATTAAGAAAAAGCTAAACAAATCAGGAGTAGATCTAAGTGTAAAAACTTCTCTAAATGTTCTGGGGGTTGCCAAGTCTTTTCTTATTAGTAGAACAAACCTTAACCTAAAGTTGCTCAACAGTTATTACTTTTGAAAGGGATAGGGGATGAAAAATCAATAAATGTATGAACATATATAACCAAACAAATGTATGCTATTACCAAACAGACGGTCTTGTAGCGCAGTAACCACTTCAAGACAAAGGTGAAGTTCAGCCATGCAGTCAGCAGGTGGCGATAGAGCTGACGGAGCTTATTGGTTCTCTCTCTCCAATACAAAAAAAAAAAATTGTCCTCCAGTCCTTTTTTTTCTTTTCTCCATAAATATTTTTCAGTCATCAACTAAACAATTCCAATCCACAAAAAAAAAAAAACATTTTGCATTGGCTAGCACCCTGGACCAAGCAGTTTAATCCTTTTTACATAACGGAGAACACTGTTGAGTGAATCTGTTCTGAATCTCCACATTGTAACCAAGTTTGGAGACTGTATGTATAAGTCATATATATCAACATTGTTCAGTGAAAATCCTCCACGGGGAAAATTCCAAGGATTTTTCCAGAAGTCCTAATGTGTCTGAAACTTCCCTTATCCATTTACGGTAAAGCTTGTGTGGCGTTGTTCTCAAGCAGACCGAGAAACAACCACCAGAAGGAAAATTAGTTTCATGCAAGGGCGTCGAAATCTCTCCAAGAGTCCATCTGCTGACAGAAAGCGGGCATCTTGTGTTCTGTCTGCGCTCTCCGAGCCCAAGTGAAAGTTCCTCACAGTTTTAAGCAAAGGAAAAGTGCATAGAGGGCATCAGGGCAGTGCTAGTCCCTTTGTTATCTTTATGAAGACACCCCACAGAGAAGGAGGGGAGGAAACCAAAAAAAGAAAAGAAAAAATACAATAAAACGCGAGGAATTATCAAACAGATCTGAGGTCACACATATGCTCTTTTGTTGTTCTTCTCATCAACACCCATCACAGATATGTCCATCCAAAATAATCCACAAGCAAAAAGTTGACTGGGTAAAAGGGAAAAAATTTTAAAGCATTCAATATGCATCTTACAGTACAAGTACCAAGAGGTCTTGATTTTTGTCTTCTTTCCAGGTACATAAAGCATTTCTTCTGTCTTGATCAATTTGATTCCATTACAAAAAAAGATTAGTCAAAGGTAAACAAACGAACAGAAGTTCGGTAAACAAATATGGTCGCCTTTCTGAAACCCTTTCCGTAAGATAAAGGTAAGTGAAATCTTTGATGTAATTCCATTACTTGTGTTCCAGCGATCCAAGTTTGTTTCAGTCAGCAAGTTATATAGGCTGCGCTCATATCCACATGCAAAGGAAGGGTCTGACGTCATGCCATTAAAGTCTCAACTGCAGAATCGCATATTCAATCATCACAAAAATAAAGGGGAAAAAGCACCCACAAATGTCTGGGTGGTTTGTAAACAACCAAAACTCCAGTATGGAATAGAATATCTTTTAAGTTTTCATTTTCATAGTCAAAGTCTGTATGAACAGGATTGTAGAGGCAGTGTGTTATCGATTTCGCTCCGGATGATGTCCCGCTGATTACGCTTTAATATCCTGTGTTGAGCAACTCCATCGACACAGTTACATTTTTGGAATACATTCAACATTTCTTTTTTTTTTTTAAGAAGAAAAATAAGTACACAAATGCACTTCACATGGTGGCAACTGAAAAAAATCCAAGGATAATTTTCTAAACGAAAAAACAAACAAAACAAGTAGCAGCCCCAGGTGCTCTTCCTTTTGTAGTCCAATACTTTGCTTCTATTCATAGATTCATATATAATCATATATAACATTAAAAGAAAAAATAAATCACCATCATTGTCGTCGACAACAACAATGAACAAGTAACAAAATATACAAACATTTTGTGCACCGCTGAGTGCACTTGCACAGTTTGTTGCGATCTTTTTTTTTTCTTTTCTTTTTTTTTTTCAGCCAGAAATAGTCAAAACCTCAGTCACTCGAGAGCAAGAGAGTGGACAGAAAGGCAATGTTAGGTCACATCTTCCAAATATCAAACATTTTTCATCCAAGCATCCCCAGGCTACAATAGAACTGTACAGAGATAGGCTCTTGGTTCAGAAGCATGGGAGGCATGTGGGGGCGGAGCCTTCCAAAGGAAACCACGCCCCTTTGCTAAAATATAATGTCTCAATGGCAGCAATGACGTCTAATCATTCGCCCTTTAGTTCTTAGGCACACATGTGGGGACAGAAACACACACACACACAAACACACACGATGCAATGTATGTACCACAAGTAACCATTTCCTAAAGGTATACAAGATTGAGCTCTTCAACAAGACACAAACAAAACAATGATGCTAACGACACGTTCTTAAACCTCACAGAGGCAAAGATGAAGCAGCGGAGGCAGGAAGACAGACGTCTCTTGCACTCCCCACCATAAAAACTAAAGAGTGCTGGTTGGCGTAAAATGGGCTAAAGCTTTTGTGTTTGAATCTAGAGGTTTCTTAGTTGGGGAATGGAAGGGCTGGTGAAAGAGGATGTGTTGTGCCGTTGCCCCCCTCTTTCTGTCTTTCTTTCATTCATTCGTTCGTTCACATACTGCACATTTACAAGAGGAGTAATACACACAGTTCCTCTTGTACACAAGCATTCACATTCACACATTCAGTTCATAAAAAAAGAAAAAAGAAAAGAGAAATCACTCTGTATGACGAAATGGCCTGTTTTGATCATACGTCTAAGTAAGCGATTAAAAAAAAAATACATTGTGCAGACTGGTATGTTTTAAACGCGCGCGCACACACACACTCTCTCTCGTTCGTCTCAAACAAACAAACATGCGTGTATAACATACACGATCACAAAAATATTCATCTCTATTATGTCTAACGCTTTTTTTTTTTCTTTTTAAACTTGCATTTTATTTGAGTGCAAATCTTCAAGTTTTATAATCAAAGTTTTTTTTTTTGAATATCTTTATGTTTTTTAATAGAAACTTTATATATATATACGTATATAAAAAACAACAGTGTTTGTCTTTAAAGAGAGGATTTGTTTTTCTGATAATGTCTGAACTGAAACACACAATGGTCCCCCAATCGCCACCATTTCCTCCCAGCACAAACTCCAGTTCTGATTCAAAACACACACACACACAGTATATATATGTGGTAACATTTCTGAAGCATACCACATAAATATACAAGTAAATCTTCTCGAAAAAGAAAAAAAAAAACTATCTTAATAAAGTGCATTAGTCTGAGTGTAAGGTGCTTAATGCTGTAAGTGCCAGAACTTTATCACCCCCCCCCCCCCCACCCCATCCCCCGAAAACACACACACAAAAATAAATTCACACCTGCTCCCCTTCCCTGTTGAATTACATTCTTCTATTCCCAGAGCAAAACCCCCCCGCCCCTAAACTGATCCCTTACTCCTGGCTTATGCCCGAACCCCTCTCCCTCAAAGCAGTGCACATTCGACTTGCGGAGTCTGATTAGGTGGACCCGCGGGTTTAAAGGCCTCGTGTAGCTATTGCTGTGGATTCAGTAATCCTCCACCATCTCCATCTCGTTCAGACCATACCGATCAGGGCCACCGTGGAATGAGTACCCTAAAAAGAAAGGGAGAGGAAAACTAATTCAATTTCAAATACAGTAGAAAGTTTTCCCTAGAGGACGCATGGCAAATGAACAACAAATCAAACAGCCTACAATGAATCAAAAGTGCACTACCATTCAAAAGTTTGGGGTTGTTAAGATTTTTTAAATATTTTTTAATTAGTCTAAAATTATTTGGTCAAAAAACGAATTTTTTTTTTTTGTGCGTGAGAAATATTAATACAGTTTAAAATAACATTTCTATTTAAATATATTTTGAAATATAATTTATTCCTGTGATGGCAAGGCTCCAAAGTCTCCAAATATGCTGATTTGGTGCCCAAGAAACATTTATCATCAATGTTAAAAACAGTTGTGATGCTAAATATTTTGTGTCAACAATTCAGCATTCTTTGATGAGTAAATGTCTTTTTTTTAATGTAATTTTAAATCTGATCAGTGTCACTTTTGAATTAAATGCATCTGCCACATTTTTCAAATACCTTCCTAATCCCAAGCTATTGAATACTAATGTAGGTTTTCATTAAACTTTTCACAGTTAAACACAGCATTTCATTCCAGAGCAAAATTTTATTTCACAAACAATAAAAAAAAAAATTCTCATTCCTTTAAAACAGGGATCCTCAAATCTGGACCTCGAGATCCACTTTCCTTCAGAGTTTAGCTCTAACCCTAATCAAACACACCTGAGCATGCTAATCAATGCCAATGAATGTCTTTGGGATCATTAGAGAATCCCAGACAGGTGAGGTTGATCAGGGTTGGAGCTAAATACTGCAGTGCATTGGACCTCCAGGGCAAGATTTGAGGAAGGGGGCTCTAAAATGTTCCTTTAGAATGTGTTATAAAAAGATGTTTGGAAAAATGCAATGTCATATGATGCCATTTAAGACTTATGCACAACATTACACAGCAAGTTCTAAGCCGTATGCGTTTAATTCACTAAAAGTCATTGTTTTTCAGAAGTTCACTAAGAAAATGTTAACGTCTACTAAATGCATGAATTCATGAATAACCAGCTGACAGGAGTCATTTGTAAGTCATGCTGTTAGCACAAGAGGAAAATAGATTACCTAAGATGCTTGGGTCAGAGTGCAGCATCGTGGGCTGTTTCTTCTTCAGCTTTGCTGCCTGATCGTAGACCACACCCCCCTTCCCAGAAAACATCGACTGCAGGGCACTGGGGTTCATTCCACGTAGGTTATCCTAACAGACAAAAACATTGTGAGGCATAATCTGATAAATGACAACCCAGACTGGCTTCTGCCCTCTGTGTCAAATAAATCCCCTTTTCTAAATCCACTCATACCTGCAGAGGGATGTTGTTCATGCTAAGTCCAGCCATCTCTTTGGAGAGCTATAAAAGAGGCCAGAGAGTTGTATTAGGAGAAGCAAACAGCCGCACACAATGACTCTATATCGTCCTGTCACACACACCTGCTGCTGCTGTCTCTGGTGGTTAGCTTTCTGTTTGGCACGGCGCTCCAGGAACTGTCTGGCGAACTCTTTGGCTTCGACAGTGTCGCCCAGGTAGGAGCAGATAAAGTTCAACACCTCATACGGGGACTCCACCTCCTTCAGGTACGCCACAATGGTAGGAACTGTGAACACAAACACACACGCTCCCATATCTGCTTTAGAAACTGCTTTAGCCCGCTAGGCTAACAACTGTGTGTTTGTTTCTACAAAAGTCTAAATCACTTTCCACCATAATCCTCAGCTCCAGCAGATGTTGTCAAAAGAGAATTTGGACTTCAGATTATTTTTTAATAATGAGATGAAAGCTGGTGCATGCAAATCCTAAAAGAGAGATGTCTCACCGTCCTGGGAAGAGGAGGAGTTATTGGCGGAGGTGTTGAGAGCATGCAGCATCTGTTCACACCAGGTGGTGAAGCCATCCTGAGACTTCATCCCCTGCAGGAGCTTCAACAGCCGCTCCTCCTCCTCAGTGTGTTTACGGCCTCTCATCATGTACTGCTCGCTGTAGAAACACACACACACACACAGTTCAGCTAGAAGCACTTTAGCATAGCGCTAGCAAAGCCAAGGTCATGAGTTTGATATACTTTATAAAATATAAACAAGAACATTTTTTTCCATGACCTTTCTGATTATTAATGATTATGGTATAGTAGGGGTATGACGAGACACTTATCCCAAAAAAAATGAAAAACACCAAATGCAAAAAATTATATTGAAATCAAATTGTACTTTATGAAATTAAATGTCTATTTTAATACATTTTATGCAGGTATAAACAACATGTAAACAATGCAAAAAGGTTTTGCCACAAACTCAACTGACAGGCAAGTAATTGCACAAAATTATATAGTATACATAAAAATAAGTCAGTCAAGTTTATAATTCAATAAACTGATTTCCACTTTAATAAAAAATATAAGATTTTTTACCCATTTAATTTTCCTCAACTCCTTTTTAATAGAATATACATTTCACATCAATTTATTTAAAAAAATAAATTTTTAGGGCCCTATGAAATGTTATATTTTTTTCTCACTATATTATTTATATTTTTCATTGTTACCAAATTGTCGGTTTTAGCATGTCTTATTATTTGAATCCATAACACAACTTATTATTTTTTTTTTCTTAAAGTAGCCTTATGAATTTTTTCCCCTCAGAAATTGTGTTGTGTATCTGAAGTCCCACACATCATCAGAATCTTGTGATTACTAGATATTGGTCTATGCCGCTGAAAAGCTGTCAGTGGTTTGTGTTTACCTCAGTGAGGGACTGCTGCGGCTGTTCTTCAGGCCCATGTTGTTGCGAAGTGTGCTCTGGTTCTTGAGAGCCTCGTCCCAGACTCCCATCCCTCCTCCAGAGGGGCTTCCACCACCCACCTTTCCATCCAAAGATCCAGCCGCTCCCCACAACGAAGAGGCATCACCCCACTGTAGAGCGAGGCACCCATGATGGATTTATTTTGATTATCAGGACTGCAAACCAGTGATGTGTGTGTGTGTGTGTGTGTGTGTGCGCGCATGTTTTTGTGACATATCAGGACACACTCTGTATAATGACATGGGTATGACACAGGTATTACAAGGAGAGGGTGACTTATGAGGACATAACCCATGTCCCCATTTTGGAAAACAATAATAAATCTTACAGAATTAGTTTTTTTGAGAAAGTAAAAATGCACAAAGTTTCCTGTGAGGGTTAGGGTTAGGTGTAGGGTTGGTGTAGGGCGATAGAATAAACAGTTTGTACAGTATAAAAACCATTACGCCTATGGGATGTCCCCACTTTTCACAAAAACAAATGTGTGTGTGTGTGTGTGTCTCACCCTCTGCTGCTGCTGGACTCTGTGCTGTTGTTTGTGCATTCTCTCAGCCTCCTGCTGGACATCCAGGAGGTTGAGGGGCTTGGTCTTTCCCATCCCAGGCATGGATCCTCCGCTCCAGCTCGACCCGGAGCCTGAGGAACCCTGACGCTGAGTCTGCTGGAGCAACTTCATCAGCAAATCCTGCTGCTAAGAAAAAAGAAAAAGCAAGACATGAAGAAAGAGTTGGAGTGTGAGAGATAAAACTACACAAATAAATAGCAACTAAAACAAAATTAATCTTAAACTACCATTCAAGAGTTTAAAAGAGTTTTTGAAAGACGTCTCTAATGCAACTGCATTTATTTGATTATATAATATGTCAAATGCATAAAAAACCGAGATGAAAAAAAAATAATTTTAACACACTGCTGTAATACCTGTTTGCGCCTGTAAAGCTCCTCCTCCTCTCTCCTTTTCTGCTCTTCTCGCCTTTTTTCATCCCTCCGTTTTCTTTCCTCTTCCTCACGCTTGGCCCTGAGTTCAGCTTCTCTTCTCTCTTGTAGCTGGAACACGACACAATGCAGTGCAATGAGTCCAGAGCATTTCCTCCGATCACCAGCAGAGGACATCAGCGGCAACTCACCTTCTGAAGCTGTTCTAGAATTGGACCCTGAGTTGAAGAATTCATTAAGTCCCATAGACTGGCCTCACCGCCTGCTCAAGGAAAACAGAGAGAGAGCACGAAAGAAAGTTTGTTTTCAGATGCAAGCGAGTGAGTAACGAAAAGATGACTTTTGGAGTGTTATGTGTGTGTCGACCTGCTGGCTGTGAGGCTGAGGTATGCATGTCCCACATGGACCCTGTATCTGGCACTGACATCGACCTGTTTAACGAAGGCATCATACCCTGCTCTCCACACCTACAAGACAAAAAACACACACAAAGAGGGTTGTAATACAGTCTGAAGCATACTCAGTGACACAGCAAAGACACACAAACACACACTCACCTGTTGATGAGCTGGAACAGCTGCTGTTGCTGGAGTTGCTGGTAAAGAGCCGTGGCAGCCGCTAGTTCCTGCTGCTTCTTCAGCCGCTCCTGATCCATATTACCCTGATAGACAGAGACGAAACAATTAAGCCATGACAGTGACATGCATTTATTCACGAGAGAGACACAAACGAGCACATTTATAAAACACAATAGATCCACATGTTAGTGAAGTCATCAAGACGTTTATGCAAACTGTAAAAAACAACAACAATATAATAAACAAAATATCTCTTATACTTTTCGTATTTATATTGATATTTCAACACCAGATCAAAAAGAACCAGTTTTTTGGGGGGGTTAAGGTTCTCCAAGATGATTAAAAGAATATTATTTTAGCTTAATGGTATTTACTTCATTTAAATCAGTATGATAAATGCAGTCTATAGCAAAAAGTTACACTGCTAAATTTCACGTTATATACAACAATGCAGAATGATTTGTAAGCTTTTACATTTGTTAATGCTCCAAAATAGCAATATTATAGTACTGCAAAAAAATAATAATAATATTTAATAAATAATAAATATAATTTTATTGTATCAGAGAAACAGTGAAAATACTAATCTTCATGGCTATCCTAATTTCCCTGATTGATTTCAAATGTTAAAACAGAGCATTTATTTTAGTAAAACAAATCTAGGACCTACAGAAATTACAAACTTTTTTGTGTTTTGCTAATTACAAAGTTTTTAATAGTTTGACATTTTGAAAAGAAAGAGTTAACACATTCCACGTGAACAGGAATGCAAATTTAGACAAATGCTTGCAGTGATACACAGAGACAACTTTACAAACACGCTTTTCCCTTTTACATAAATATGAAAACTAATGGATGAGAAAAAGCTCCCCTAGAATGCAAATGACCCTATGGAAAATGATGCCCAAGCATTCACCCTTCCACCCAGAGACTCACGATTGGCCCCCGGGGTGGGTGAGGGCGAAGGTCGGCTTGCTTCCTCACCAGGAGGGGCGGAGGGGAGGGGCCAGGGGCGAAAGGCACACGCCCCCACATCTTAATGACTTCTCCCAGCGGCTGAAATCCCTCATCACAACCACGTTTAACAAGCAGGTTCATGGCGAAATACCCCGCCTGAAACCATTCACACATCTCCACTGTACTGAAAGGACCTGAGAGACAGAACAGACAAAAAACAGGCACAAAAGAGATGCTATTAACGGACTTTACTCAAAGCACTGCTCCATATGCATGAGTTGACCTCCTATGAGAGAATGCGTGCGTACCCTGAATCTCTCCTTGTGGGTCTTTGTAAAACCATTTCATGGCAGAGTCATGGGAGAGAGGAAGAGCAGAGGCCGTGTTTCTGCTCTCCTGAAGAGTCTGGGTGAAACACTCTTCCTCTAGAGATGTGTCCTGGAGCGCCGCCACCATCTTCTCTGCCTCCTACACACAGAAAATCACCATCAAAAACTCATTTCCACTAAAAGAATGAGAGTGCGCTATAAGCAATGTCATTTATCTAAAGAGGAGACCTATTCTACACTTTTAGTAACATTTTTTTTTTCATAGAACTTATACTTGTTGATCCAAGTTTCTAGAACAATAATAATAATGAGCCATTACTTAAAAAAACATTTAGTTTTAATGTAGTCATAATCTTAATGTTAATCCACATTTCTAGATCAAAAGAATATTATAAATACATACAAAAGTTAAATAATTTAGTCATAATACTGAGCATCTACTAATATAATCAATGCGATCAATATATGCAGATGATATTATTACTATAAAACGTTCTAAATAGCCCATTTTTGCATCAGTTTCTGTGGTACCTGTTGCAGGTGCTTCATGCCCTCATCATCCTCGATATCACCCCCCGGTGGTGGGAGGTCAGTAGCAGCAGAGGACGAAGAGGGAGGCGATGAAGGCAGACTGGAGGAGGCACTGGGGCTCAAATCAAGCATGGCCTCTGATAACACTACAGAGAAGACAATTCACATGTGAAGCATCACCCATCTTCATAGAAATGTACATAGAAAAAATTATATATATGCATATAAAAAGGTACCTTCACTTGGTAGTTTGTTGGGAATGGAGGAGGCAGGTTGAGGCTCCTCCAGGCCAGAGGGGGCAGCAGAGGGCACAGTCTCAGTGACAGGAGCAGGAAGAGACTGAGGGAGAGGAGAGGGAGGGGAAGGAGAATCCGGTTTCACTTCAGTTTCAGACACTGGAGCAGAGTCAGTGCCATCTGTAGAAAGAGAAAAGAGAGAGAGTGATGAGATCGATGGAAGCAAGTTCGATTTCCTTAAACATACTTTGATTAAACACTTTGTAAAACTTCAAAGCAGTGATTAAATTGTATTTGTGCGCAAAATAACTCACAAAAAAAATTCTATACATTTTTGCAAGAACGGTGCTTGAAGCGTCTACTTTTTCAATTTTTGTTCCCACCTTTCTCGCTTTTTTCAGCACATGTGCCATTTTTCTTCTCTTGATCAGCACAGTCCTCTTCCTCATCTTCCAATCCCTGGAAATCAAACTCCTCTTCTGGAATTGGGTCTTTCGGGCCCTTCTGAGACAATAGAAGAGTTGAAGAACGCGAAGAAAAGAAAACCACAGATTATAAATCAGTAGAGAGTAGATCTTATGGGTTCACCTTAAGAGACATGAACGCTCCAGAAGAATCAAAAGTTCCCATTTCTCCATCTTCCTCATCTGTGCACCACTCTGGCAGACCATCTCTCTCATCCTCTGCTCCTTCGCTGCCTGTTCTCCGTCTGCCTCCCTCATTCCCTCCATCCCGGAAGTCGAAGTCAAACTTCCTGCGGCGAACTTCACCCGGACCAGCGTGTTCGCGCCAACCGGCAGAGCGAGGACCAGCATCTAGGATGTTGAAAAGTTTGAATATGTAAAAGTGTGAGGATGCTAAAATACAGTAGATCACAAATAATAAACAATTAATGTGACTTGATTATTATTATTTTTCTTACAGATGCCAAACTCTTGAACTTTAGAGCCTGTTTAACAAACCTCAAGCTCCATTTACTTATGGTACACCTCAAGTAATCCAGTACAAAGTGTTTAGCCAAAACAGATGGTTTGTTTACATCTAATAGTAACTAGTGGAGAAATAAAATACACTTTTGGGTGAACTATTCCTTTTATATGTTGGGCACTATGAAATCAGTTTTATTTTTTCCTAAATTCCATTTTATTTTTTCAAATTCCGTGTTTTTCCATTTAAATTTTCCTCAACTCCTTTTTAATGGTTAAATTTAATTGTATAAATAAAAAACCATGTCTAATTGAAATCATAACACATACATTTTCACAAAAATGTATTAAAAGTTTAACAAAAATAACATGTTTAGGGCCCTATGAAATGTTTTATTTTTTATTCACCGTATGTTTTATTGTTACCCTAGTCTGTGTTTTAGCATGTCTAATTATTTAAATGCATAACACAACTTAATTTATTCTTAAAATAGACTTTATGGGGTTTTTTTCCCTCAGAAATTCTGTTGTGTATTTACATTTTTCTGGTTATCAAATGAAGGCATAAAACAAAAATTACATTTTTCTTTGAATTATTGAAAATTAAGCATACTTTATTTTTTGGTAAACAAAAGGGATTTACTATTAAAAATAAGACATGGAAGAAATGTTGTGTGATTATTTAAAAAATAATGTTTGTTTCTTTTTAGTAGTAGTAAGCTTTGTACATTCTATAGAACAATAGTACTACATTTCTGGCAAATACTAAACCAGACTTTTATTTTGAAGGGTTGCTGTGAATACCTTTACAGTTCTGTGTATGTGATACGACGCTAGTTTTACTCAAATCAAACGGACGAATGCTCATGAAGTGACTCTGAGTGCAGTTTTGGAGATGATGTTCAGGTGTTTACATCCTCATTTAGTGAGACAGCAGACGCTGAAATCACCGCGAGCGTGACGCGCACTTCCGTGTGTGTAATTTTCTGCATCGCGGAAATGATAGGGCCCTATATATGCAAAGTGTAAATGTGTTCTGTGTTACCATCTCTTCGTGCGCCGGTGAGTCTCCAGCTGTTTCCAGTCTCTCCTGTGTCCTCCTCCTCCTGCTCCTCTCTCAGGATGCGCCAGTTGTCGCTATCAGAGCGCATGAACTCCTTTCTGCCACCCGGACCCACTTCCTCGAAACCCAGACGCACACCTTCCCTCCGCAGAGGTTTCTCAAAACGTCTCTCACTTCTGCAGAACCAAAGGTGACGAAGACTTATTTAGATGGCTTTTGATTTGTCTAAACAGTCATCCAGATCCAGATTGATAAAAGGATTTTATATCTATCGAGGCAAGAGCTTAAGCAACAAACGGAGGCCACAATAGACTCAAATCATTGTGGTATGACTTACAAAACTACAGAAATAATTTACAATACAATAAAACAAAACAATTAAGAATACCTGTCATCCCAGCTCTGACTGCGATGGATCTCTCGAGCGCTACGACCAAAACCGCCTTCTACTTCCTCATTGCTTCTTTGGTAGAAACCACCCTCTCCTCTACCTCGACCTAAACACACAGTGTAACAAACCTCAGCATCCCCGCCGATACATGAATAATTTACACGCATGTACACGTAAATAGATAGACTTGCCTCGACCGCCTCTCACAGTGCCTCTGCCTCGACTCACCCCAGCAGGGGCGGCCCCGCCACCCTTACCCATAAGCCTCAGCACAGCCACACTGTTGACAGACATGGAGAAGTTCCTCTGCAAAGAGAGAAAAGCACATGAGGAGTGAAACCAGGACCACAACAAAAACGGTGGAGATATATAAGATAGTGTTTTGGTTTCTGGAATATGTGCTTGGTCCACCTCACCCCACCATTACTTCCACAGGATAGTGTGTGTGTGTGTGTGTGTCTAATCAGCCCCAGGATCAGAATGCCAGACGAGTAAGTGTGCGCCTCTCACCTGCTCCTCTTCAGTGAGAGGCAACAGTGCCAGTGGCAGCTGAGGCTCATCCTGTAGAATAGCAGCAAACTCTTTGTCCTGCATTTCTTCAGGGACCTGAAAACACACACAAGAATGGGACTCGCTCTACTGTTGCAAATGATGGACTCAAAACTAGGAAATGTACATCTGGACAGAGAAACATTTTAAATAGACAAAGTCTGGACTGTGCACTACCGAGTCAGGATCACCCATCAACATTCTTCAGCACATTTTGCGATTTTTGCACCCTTATTAAGGCACTACATCATAGGTGATGCTACAAAAATTGAGCAACTCAATCACTTCATCAATGTCCCTTTTTACAGGCTCAAAGGTTTCATTTCTGAAGTCTTTCACTCAGGTTGCAGCAGAATCAGTAATGTTGTGAAATATTACAATAAGCACTGTTTTCTATTTTGCTACTCAAGAAACATAAAAAGCTCAGAGGTAATGTTGACTTTTAAATGGAAACCACCCTTTAAGTCCGCTTCTGCCCTAAAGAACTGGAACTATTTAAGAGTTAAGTTTGCGTAATGCTGACGTGGCTTCTTACAACAGATCAACTTTTAGAAGTAACAATCATTATATATATACATGATGCATAAATAAATATGCATATATAAATCAAAGCATCTCAGGTTCCTCTTTCAAAGCAGTTTTAGATTTGTAATTTTCCACAATAGTGGCCTTACATGAGTGACTGAATTTCTTAAAAATCCTTTTCCAACACATTGTAAGTGTAATTACAACAAATATCCTTGCTTGATTAGTGCACACTGAATATTTCTTCTGCAATATAAAAGCATGGTAAATCATTACCTTAAGGCACAGTTTCTATAGTCTATTTTGGTTATAACAGAGCTCTGCCGCCGCTGTTGCCCGCAGAAACCTTTATGACTTGTGTCAGTACTGGCAAGAATTTTTTTGCATTTTAAAGTCGACCAGTGGAAACATGTACTAGACACACACTGCATGTTAAACCTCAGGCCATATGAAAGCCACAAAAGGCAACCTGCTAAAGCTCCCTCAGCACTCTCTGAGCACACAAAACACTTACGGAGTAACATTTACAAACACAAGGTTTGAATTCTAGAAGCATCACAGAGAGATTAACACCGTCTAAATATCTAATCATTCAAATTAAAAATTTAATTTACAACTAATAAATTGTTCAACCAAAAAGGAAAAAATTCTGTCACTCAAAATACTCATGTTTGTACTTTAGCGTTAACCAAAAGAGTTATTTTGCAAAATGTCCAGGCTGCTCTTTTCCATTTAATGGATGTGAACAGAAGTAGCCCATAAAATTTGTGAGAGTTACATTTAAAGCTTTGTGTCAAAAACTGACCTTGAATTTAAGCCAATGACAAAAACATATTTAATTGTATACTTATGTATCATTACCACTTCCATTGTATGCACAAATGCACCAAGACAAATCAGTATTGAGCTCCACAGAACAAAAACCTGTTTCTAGCAACATAATGGTTATTACATACTTAAAAAAAAAAGACCAATATGTTTTTTTTTAATGACTGATGTAGATACTAAAGTCCAGAGCAACGTACAGCCAATGTATAACATAATTTACCACCAGCAATTGAGATGGACAAATTTCCTCTAATGAAATCTTATTAACTAACACAGCTGTCAGTAGATTGAATCAACCAAGCAAACATGAACAACTGATGCAAATAATCTGAAAATGCCCAATTACCGGCAGATCAATTGGACTAAAAACTAATTTTTTGTGTCTAAACAGTCCTTCTAACGTCATTGTCAAGCAGTAAAGCTGTAGGTACAATCAATGCAAAATGAATGTTTAGACATCACCTAGACTTAAAAATAGACCAATAGAGCCCAGAATTGTTTTAGGCATTTTCCCACCTTGTTGTCTTTGACATAAAGTGCTAGCATCTCCTCTCGGCCATAACGGTACTCGGCCAATTTGTACTTTGGCATAGCAGGAGAGGCAGGAGGGGAAGACACACTGCCTCCACTGGAAAGTGCACGGAGCCTGAGAGAGAGAGAAAAGATACAGCAGAATAAAACGTGAAAGCGCCATTGAGAAATATTCTAATTCTGGCTAGCATTCAAAGACAGCCCAGTCAATGTCAACCCTACATCCAGCTTTATTTAGGATCTCTCACTCCCCTTTTACAAGAAAATCATGCATAAGCGTGGGCTGATGCTTGGGTAGGGGAAACTCTCTTAAGAACTAAAAAAGATAGATGTTATGCCCAATAAATCCACATCAATCAATTCATATATATAGACTACTGTTCAAAAAGTGTTACGAATTTTTAGATTTTTTAAGAAATCAATGTTATTCATCAAGGTGCATTAAATTTGATCAAAAATAACAATAAAGACCTTTAGAATGTTACAAAATATTTCAAATAAAATGCCGTTCTTTTAAACTTTCTATTCATCAAAGAATCCTGAAAAAAAGTCATTTCCCACCAAAATGTTTAAATTAAATTTATGCATTTAGCAGACGCTTTTATCCAAAGCGACTTACAGTGCATTCAGGCTATCAATTTTTACCTATCATGTGTTCCCAGGGAATCGAACCCCTAACCTTGCGCTTGATAGCAGCACAACTGTTAATACATCGATAATAATAATACAAAAAGTTTTCAAGCACATCAGCATATTACAATGACTTCTGATAGATCATGTGACACTGAAGACTGGAGTAATGCCATCACAGGAATACATTTGGAAAGAAAAGAAAAAAAAAACGGTTCATTCAAAAACAAAACCAAATCTTACGGACCACTAACTTTCGAACAGAAGTGTATATACTTGTACAATATTTCATTTCAGACAAACCGGCTGGAGTTGCTGTGTCAGATACTGTATATAAGAACTGTGCTTATAGTGTAAACATCTCTGCTGATTATATGGGAGAGATCTGGTTTTGTTGGGTGTCAGAATCACCAGAGCTATTGTTGTTTTGACAACTTTACTTGGGGCTGACATTGTCTCGCCCCCGGCATCTGGTGTTAGTAGTTCCTGGTTCAAGCCCAGCAGCTTTGAGGGGCCAGTGCGAAGTTGTTTTTCCTGACTGAAACCACTCTTCTGCGGTGGAAACATGTGAAACGGAACCGGCTGAGGCACCTTGTTGGTGGAAAAGGGGTTTCAGGGCTGTGGCTGGCTTTGTAAACTTTACATAAATAATACCCCGCTGAGATAAGCGGATGAAGGCTTTGAGGAAACATACCACCCCTACATTGTACATGTCAAACTCAGGAATTCACTTTTGTTGGCCGAGGACCAACTATGCACAGAAGAGCCTTAGTTCAGGACCACGCCTAATGGTTTAATTTCTGCATAATCGTTTAGTGTGTGCCAAGAGGAGACACAGGGAGAGAAGGGAAGGACGGTAAAGGAAGAGAGCAGTGCTGAGGAAATATCCTTTAAATTGAAAAAACTGAATGGTACGATAGCATATTTGAAGCTCACTTCATTGAAGTGATTTAGGAAGGAAATGCATTTTCAAAAACTGAGCTTTGAGCTGTGACAAAAGATTAAAAAAAAAAATTTTGTTCAGGATTTCCAATACAACATTTTTCCATAATTTCCAGCATCATTCCTCCAGTGTCAAAGGATCCTTCAGAAATCATTTTAATATTCTGCTAAGGAAAACATGTAATATTATTATTATTATTATCAGAGATAAAAAAAAAAAAAAAACATCTGCGCTGCTAAATATTTGAGGAAACTGTGATTTTTCTTTCAGGATTCTTTGAAAAGTAAAAAAAAAAGAACATTACAAATGTCTTAATGGTCACTTTTGATCAATTGAATGCTACCTTGCTGAATAAAAGCATTCATTTTTTTTAAATAAAAACATCTAGCCGACCCCAATCTTTTGAGCACTAGTGTATGAGTAAAAAGACAAAAAATAACAACACTTATCCCTTTGCCTAAAGTAGCTAGCTACAGGAAAAGATAGCATTACTTCTTGCAAATTATTAATTCCTCCAACAGTGACAAAGAATGGAACAGAGAACATCTGTCAAAGGACGGTGATGAGAAAAAATTTCGAGGAAAAGAGAAAGGAAGATCTGACAACAAGAGAAGGAGACACGGAAATAGAAAGGATCAGATTTTACCATTCTGGGCCAAAGTTGAGTGTTTCAGCAGTCATATTCTTCCTTCCTTCTCAGAGGTGAAAGTCTACAAACAGAAATACCTGAATGAGAGTATGCAATACACTGCAAGCATACTTCTGTTCATTAGCACACACAGATTCTTTTATTTTATTGCAGTATAATGCACACATGACTGACAGTCATATCTTTACATGTAAACACAGCAGTTCATGTGTTATCCTTACCCTGTCCGGGGGAGTGGCGCAGGCAAGACTAGGCTGGACCAGGTCTGGGTGAGAGGGCTGAAAGGTGTGTGTGTAGTTGTGTGTGTGTGTGTGTGTGTGTTTCAGAGTAGCCAACTTAAGAGAGAGTAGGGCTATAGCTGCCGCCTTCAGGGTGTGTGTGACGGAGAGCAGAAACACAAAACGTCCGACACGGTAAGAGCTCTCTTGTTCACAGCCGATGAAAACAAAAAATAAAAGCAAATGGAAAACAAAATAAACAAAAAAAAAAGAAATCAAACCCCCCTAAAATGAGTAATACCTGTTGGACTGCAAAAACTGCAGAGCTTTGATACTGACGTCTAAAGTCGATCGACTACAGGAAACAAACAAAACAGACAAAGAGACGAAAAAAAAAGAAAAAGAGACAAACTTGTTAATAATACAGCTGCCAGAAGCAGTTATGAGCCTAATAAGCTTCTCTCTTTCTCTATTTGTGTGTGTGTCTTTTGAACTCTTTCTGTCAAATCTGTATGGACCAGGTCCCAGCTGGTGACCCCCTCCTCACGCCGACAATCCCTCTCCCTCCTTTATCTGCAGGAGAAAACAAGAAAACCACATAAAACTATAACATAGTGTGGACTAAATTAGTGCTGCGTCGACACGTCACACTGTTTACATCTCGCGTAATAGCATACTGGAAATGGACAAAGTTGCATTATATCACAAAAACAGAGAGAATAAAGTAAGTCTGTGTTGGTGCGGGTTTCGAATACGCGTTAGGGGTCGTTCACATATCGCGCCTAAAAACGCGTGGATAACGCTAGTCGCGACCACTGCCGCTTTCTCCTTTCCAAAGCGCTCGGGCAGTTACGCCCAGGCGGCAAGGTAGTCTCCATTTGTCCGTTATTTATTTCCAAAGATACACGACAATGTATAAAGGGCTCCATTACCTTCTATGTTACATTACGGCCCCGTAGAAACAGTTTTTGTAAAAATAGGCTAACGATTGCGTCATAACCACTCGACTCTCTGTCGCACAGTAGAGAAATTACCGTACAGACGGGAGGAGAAGCTTGCAGGCAATTAACTTAATATGGCGTACTGGCGTTAAATTTAAAAATACTACACAAAATAATTAATCAGAATACATACTCCTGCTCACTCACGCCAAAGAACTCCCCGCTCAAGCTAGCCGTCTCTGCAAGATTAACGATGGCACGCACAGCTACTAGAAGATTTACATCTGTCAGACAGATTGCTAACGTCATCAAGCTTAGTTTGAGTCTGGGCGTCAGAAACGGAAGTGCTTCCATCATGAGCGCCCATACCGCGCGCCTACATTGGAAATAACGAACTTGTGAATATGTGAATGGCCCCTTAAAAGACAACAGTCACAGACCACAGAGCTACTCCGAGTCAGCTCCAGATCTCTGGAAACCATGTTAAACCATAGCAGAACCCTGACTACATTTTATGGTTTGTGACGCTAAAGAACATTTCATGACGTCTCAGACAACTGTAAATTTGTGGCTACTGTGGTTTAATTATAAACGTGATCATAAACTCAGATTTACCATAGTAAAGTATGGCCTCTTTATTTTTGTATACTGTAAAAACTTCAACCACATTGGTTGAAAATAAAGGTTGAAATATTATAAGTTATACTTATATTTTTTTGTAAAGTTATCCAAAAGATTCATTAGCTAATCAAAAAAAGAACATTAGATTAATTATTTATTTTAATAAAAATTATTGTTAGAGAAGTCAACAGAAAAAGTAATTGTCAGTTGCAGTTCTAGACTAAATGCAAGCTCTTCTGACACCATTAAAACTGAGAAAAGGGGGCACTAGTGTTATTTCAGTATTATATATCCCTGTTCTGAATTAGCTTTTATTTTATGTTGATTTAATTTCAGTTACATTTTAAGTAATCTTTTTATGTGTTTTGGTCAGATTTACTTTTTGTTTAAAATCACCATATTTATTTATTTTATTGCAAGTAAGTTATTGTAGTGCTTCAAATTTAAATGAAAATAAGAAATGCGTCCTTGGCTAATTAAATGGAATGAGTTTAAGCTTTTTGTTTTATTTCAGCTTTGCTTCAATGAACAAAAATATACGTTTTACTAGTTTTAGTTCTCCAGCTTTAGTTCACGATAACAACCCTGCAGCGCACATTGCCCAACACACTCCTGTAACAGTATCCCATCAATTTAAAGGCCAAGTGTGCATGAAAATAACCTCTCTCTCTTTTTTTAAATATTCTGAAACATTTTCTTTAAGAAAAGAGACCACAAACAAACCATGCCTTAGGAAACGCATAGTAAAAAAAAATAATAATGCTCATTTGTGGCAAAGTTTAAAAGCACACTATATTTTGGAAAGGGCAAGTGTGCAAAATGTGTGTTTTGCAGATAGATTTAAGTGCAAATCTTTCTAGACTGGCATCTGCACAACTAGAATAGTTATTGCAATCAGGATAGTATAGAGATGGAAAAGAAATATCCCAGGGGTTTAATCAAGAGCACCCACAGATATCATAGCAACAGAAATATCTAAGCAACAGAACAAACCGTTGGGAATAAATAGTATTCACTGGGGAGCCTGGCTCTTTAGCATAAAGTACTACATACATTAGAATCGATGTCATCTCAAAAACAATTAAAGACACCTGTAACTTCAGAAGCATTTAGAGATGCATCAGTATGCCTGAGAGAGCTCATAATTAAACTTAAGCATTTGCAACGGCCGTCATGTGAACAGCTGCCAAATATCAGCAAACCGCTCAAGTACGGAGAGATGAAACGGTTCAAATAGCTGGTGAAAAATGATTCAGCAATTCTTTTTTATGTCAACAGGTGATCCATGGCAAACACTGAATGCACTAATCAAGCCATACACAATGACAAACGCATGTTTACTTTATATTAATTATGATTCTAATATGTAATTCCACTAATAAGGGTGTTTATTGTGATTTCATGTGCCATGGTTTAGTATGTTGCAGTCTTGATTCAGTTCACAAAGTCAATATAATGTGTGTGTGTGTGTGTGTACACTGATTGACATATCTTAGTTTTAAAATGCTTTGACCAGTGCATATAGCTAACAATGGGCTACATTGAATAGGTCAAAATTATAGATTTTTCCTTTATGCCAAAAATCATAAGGATATTATGTAAAGATAGTGTTCCATGACGATATTTTCTACCATAAATATATCAAAACTAAATTTTTGACTAGCAATATGCATTGCTAAGATCTACACTTGGACAACTTCAACAGCAAATTTTTTTTACACCCTCAGATTCCAGATTTTCAAATAGTTGCATATCAGCCAAATATTGTCAGATCCAAACAAACCATATATCAATTGAAATCTTATTTATTCAGCTTTCAGATGGTGTAGAAATAAAAAAAATTCCCTTTTATGACTGGTTTTGTTCTCATATTTCCAGTACATTTAAATTTGTAACAATTACGAAGTTTTTGCTGACTTGGAAAAAGTTTAAACAACTTAACGTTACTTGACTAAAATTTCGATTCGCTCCAAATGCTGTTAATTTATGATTCTCGACAAAATACGAATCGGACCGTTTGCGATTCAGTGAGCTGATGACTCGACAACCGTTCAGACGGATTCAGTCCGGAATCGGTTCAATCGATTCATCGAAAAGATCCGACTCAAAAGAACGAGTCGTTGAAGAATGGGACACAACTACAACCCGAATACTCGCCATTAGGCCATTTCTTCTCGATGTATCCTCACGTCGCGACGCAAACGTAATCCCAGAAACATACATATTGTTACATACGCAACATTTCGGAGTTTAATATTTACCGCGTCAAATGAATTGAGCACTGAAGCAGCTCAGTGTTGTTTTAATATTGATTGGATGAGTTTTGAGGGGCGTCGCGTGCATGCGCGTGCACTGCCTGGACACTCCCCCTCCCTGCGCACGCGGCGTCCCTCCAAAATCCACTCCGCGGCTTCCCTTGGCCTTCAACCCGCGGCCACAGCTGCCTTGGATACCAAACATACAAAAAGCCTCACAATTTAAAACAGCAAGATTTATTCCCACACATGCAAGCGCTGGCCCCATAAAGCGCTAAAACTCATTCGCTGTTCGCACACACGCTGTCCTTCCCCTTCCAAGTTTGCATAAAACTTAACGCAACACCCATCTGCCATTAACGCTTCAGACATTCAAGCAGAGAGAGGCACACAGTTGCTGACCGTATTTCTGGAGCTGTCGATGCGATTTCACTGTCCAGTCGCCCCGTCAAACTCGACGATCTTCACTTCGGATGCATGTGCAGTTGTTTGTGTTCTGTGCGCCTCCTCGAGAATCCCGCTCCGTTTTTACGGTTTTTTAGCTCTCTCTCTCCCTCTCCAACGGTCGCTGTGTGTTGATGTCTGGTACGCTCTTGTTGTTTGTGTTTTAGGGAAGATGGCCGTCCTACTCGGTCATAACACGTGACCACAGTGTCGCGTTGCTTTGAGAGGCGCGTGAAGATAGCGACCTCTATCGAAAGATTATTTTAAAAAAAAAGACCGTTGGAAATGGTTTTGTCCAAAATAAAAGCCATGATGACTAAAGTGTGTGTGAACCGAAACAATACGTGAAAAGAAATTAATAAATTACGTTACACGCACAAAAACAAGCAAATGCTCATAATAGTTTTGCATAGTGGCCGTTATTTATTTATTTTTTATTTGTTTGTTCAACTATAGGTCCTGCCAGCTAGAAACTTTGAACACTTCACATTCTCGCTGCTTTATTTAATTAACAGCGTTAATCAGTGGGCAATTCTGTTATTTATTTATTTATGAAACTGAGTACGTCATAATCACGGGCTTTTACTTTGACAGTTTCGTGAACGCGCTTGTGTGGTTTTTTCTCGAACATGGAGGCGATTCTGTCAGATCTTGTGGCACCAGAAGATTTAAAGGTAAAACATATTATCCTTTTACTTTCATGACTGTAAATCCAAAATGACATCGATGTCGTATTGAGGTATGTAGTGAAATGACTGATATCGGGGTTGTCGGCGGAGACATTTCTACTGTAAGTTACGTTACTTAATCAAAACAACAAAACACTGATGATGACGTATTGTTGTAACTCATAGACTTATACAGAGTACAGTTGCTATTATACGCCTTTGCTTATTGGATAAAATACCACGTATTGTTGTTATCCTATTGTCTTACCTATTTTTTACGGAATCAGACGTTTGTCTGCTTTGTTCCTGTTGTAAAAGTTAGTCTGTGGTTATCGTCAGAGGGAGCACGTGATCCTGACATCAGCCATCTACTGATTCAATCTGATTCTCATCAATCCGTGGACATTAATTGTTGTCTTTCAGAGGTTTGAGAAGAAGTACAACGATGAGCTTGTGAAAGGACCCGTTTCCAAAGACACGACCTTTGAATACGCCTGGTGTTTGATCAGAAGCAAGCACACAAATGACATCGTAAAAGGCATTCATTTATTAGAAGGTCAGTTCTTCAGCACGTCTCTTAGTTTTTGGTCAGTTACGTCCTTCTTGAGCTTCAGCTGTTATTTGGCCTGTTCTTGGTTTAGAAACTCTGAAAGTGATTCTGTTTTATTTCAACAGAACTGGTTCATAAAAGCAAGAAAGATGATCAGAGAGATTTCCTCTTCTATCTTGCTGTTGCAAACTACAGACTTAAGGTGCGTTTACCTTTTTACTTATTTTGATATTTGATGATTTTGTCACTGTTAATAATCATTATTTATTTCATGAAGCCATGTGTGGCATCTAGTTAAAAGAATGTTTCTCAACTTTGTTGCTGGAAGCCCTGGAACATTGGAGTTAAATAATTTTATTGTCACGTCACCATATAAACAAGTGTAAATGGTTCAATACATTACCTTTCTAACGTTTTAGTAACATATTTTAAATGTTTCTGAAAGAATTCTCTTATGTTGCATTTGTTTGATCAAAAATATAGTATAAACTGGTCTTAGAGATACTTAGATTGTTTTTAATTGGTTTCTATTAAATCTCTCTCTCTTTACCGCCTTACCATCATACTTTCAGGAGTACGAGAGAGCACTGAAGTACATTCGTACACTTCTGAAGAATGAACCGGAAAATAAACAGGCCCTGGAACTGGAGAAACTTATCAACAATGCGCTAAGAAAAGGTAAGGTACAACAGGACTTAAACCAGGGAAAAAAGACATTAAATGGTCTTTTTTATTAGGATTTTGTGACATACTACCCTTTAAAAGTTTGAGGTCTGTGTGATTTAGCAAGGACTCATTTATTTATTCAAAAGTGACAATTAACATTTACTTTTACATTGTTAAAATACATTTCTATTTTTAAGTTATTTTGTTTTGAACTTTATATTCATAAAATCTTTAAAAAAGTATTGTTGTTTTCAGAAAAATAGTAAGTAGCACAACTGTTTTCAGCATTGATAATAATCTGAAATGTTTCTGGAGCAACAAATCTGCATATTAGAATGATTTCTGAAGATCATGTGGCACTGAAGACTAAAGTAATGTCTGCTGAATATTCAGCCTTGCCATCAAACGAATGAATTCCACCTTTAAATTGACACAAAGAATAATTGCTCAAGATCTAATTAGAATGAGAAGGTTTGATAGGATGACTGCATTTACATGCATATTAGTATTCTGATATTAATCACAGTTTAGTGATTGGTATTCAGTCATGTAAATGCCTCAATCAATTGCTGTTCTTCTACATTTTTGGATTCCGCAAATTCAAATTCCCACACCAGGAATAAATCAGAAATGTGTTGCATGTAACTTATTCAGGAAAACCACTGCAAGGAAATATATTTGCATGTGCCGCGAAACATGCATTACAACAGGTTTCATCAGATTCTTCATGACTGCAGATTTTGTGGAATGAGCGTTTCAGGATTCTTAAGTTGCTTTGCCATTCTTCATTTGTAAGCTGTAACATCACAGCTTTCTCCTACCAGTCCTCGCTGCAAACTTGCATTCACTATCTCTTCGTTTGCTGAGTTACCAGCACGTGACAGCATGTGCCTTTTGGCGATTGCCTGATTATTACCATTTTATGACAGTGTTGTCAGGCGTTTCTAAAGGCGAGAAGTGGAGGAGTCTTTATTAAATTATAGACTTGGTTATATATTGTCAAACCTGCAACAACCACGTTTATAGAAATATTCCAATCTGTATGTGTATAAAAGGCCTTAAGCTGAATTTAATGTGCATGTAAACAAATCTCAATGTGATAACAGCATAAGCAATAGTGGATTCATCTCAACAAAGAAATAATTTTTTGTACTTGTTCTTTTTCAGATGGGTTAGTCGGCATGGCTATCGTCGGCGGTATTGGTTTAGGTGTGGCCGGATTGGCTGGTCTTATTGGTTTGGCCGTGGCCAAAGGTGCAAAGTCCTAATATGGAGATCCTGATGAGTGTACTGTGGTTCCGTTCCCCTCCAGACTTAATCATTTCTTATAATCACCTAAAACCATAAGGAGGCCTGTGCCTTTTTATTATATATTTTGCTGCCAAGATTTTCATAATGAGCTATCATATTTGACCACATTTCTTTTGCTTTATGATTCTCCAGCTCTTTCTGGTATGTAAAGAGATGTGGGGTTGAAATAAAGTTAAAAATGTTATGCCTTTGCTTTGAAACTTCAACTACAGAGGTTTGCCAAGGATTTGCAGTACAGAATAAGATGTATTGTATGCACTTTTTTGGGGTTTTCTCTTTTTTAATTAAATATATCAATGTACTTACACTATAGATGATCAATATGGAACACTTTTGATAAACTACATTAAAACCTCACATCTGTTAATAAATTAAATTGTGTGCTTACTGAACTTGTAAGGTGTTTTTACATGCGTTGCACATTTGATTTGAAAGTGTCATGCATGACCGTCCTTGTAATGCATTTTCTTACAAGTCATCATTGTCAGCACCGTGTTTATTACACACTGGTTAACATGTACTGTCAAGTGTTTCATCTTCCCTTCCTTGAGTGTTTCCTGTGTGACTTATTGTAATAATATACTGAAACATCTGCAAAGAAAAAGCACAACGTGTTTTCTTTGTTTTCCACACATTGTTAAGATGAACAAGTAACTGGAGTCAAGTCAATAAATTCAACAAAACAAGGTATTTTAAGCCTGAAAAAGGTTAATGAAGGGATTTTTTTTTTAGTTGGATATGCATCGTGCAAGTCTTAAAATTCTTTTATTCCCAGATATTTTGTCTTCAACATATCTGTGAATCAAAGTGAGAAAAACAGATTACTTTAATAATGAATGCAGACTGAATCTTTTGGTTAAATAGTTACTTAATGTCAATGTCCTCCGTGCATCATTAGCTTAAACTCTCTCAGATGTGGGAGTATCTCCAACATTGATTTAAGTCAACAACTATCAGGCCTTGAAAGTAACAAATTAATTGTAAAACATGTTTATTTAAGATAATAGCTGATAAAGGCATTCAATTTAATGTTGGGTACATTTCGCACATTATTAAACTAAGGGACTTATGCATATCTTAAGACATCTCAGCTTTACAATGCTGGCTTTAACCTGTTAACTTTCACTCACGTTTTTGAAGATAGACATGAATGTGCATGATACAAACCTAAATTTTTATAATTCATGACTGAAAACATTTTGTAACATGATATTGATGTACCATTTACATGGTAATGCAATGTTTGATTTTAAAATTGGTTTTAAAGGATGAATTTTGAGATTTTATGTTTTCAAGTGATATATAACTTCTGATGATTTCTAAAATGTGATAGAGAAAAAGGCAACGAGGAAGTCTTTTTTTTAAACAAAGGTCAAAGCTCCTTTTGTAATGTAGATTTCTCAGGGTGCACTCTTGTCATAAATTAATCTATTACTTTTCCTACATAATTTTTAACAAAACATATTGGTCAAATATATATTTGGGAGTCTTAGACCTTTCCAACGATATATAGTTTGTCAAGATTAGATTAGATTTGATTGTAATATAGTTTAGTCAACGTAGGCGTCCCGTATACGGGACGGGGTGACAATTAACAGGTTGTCATAACTAACATCATTTTATAACGCAATATTGAGGTTACTTATTAACCGGTAAAGCAAATGATGAAATGAAGTCTGATGCACAGGCTAGTCTTTCTTCTATTTGCCTGTCTGTGACTTTGCTGGTGCTATGTTCTATTGGATGTTTCCAAACTTTGCTCATGAGACTTATTGTAATTAGCCATAAAACAAAAGGGAGACAAAAACAAAGACTCAAGTCAAGCTCCGACTTGGACTCAGAAAAGAAAATGTGCAAAACTGTCACTGGGGCGGTATTCTTTTAAAAGTCTCTATTGTGTACACTTTAGATGCTAATATGTACTTTAAGGTACTCATATTTGCATTTAGGAATTCATAAGGAACAAGGTTGTACCTTTCAGCTATTGAACCTTAGGATACTTCCTCACTACTTTTTTTCTTGAGCGTGCGTTTCATCCCATAAATAAATATTAAATAAGTAAATATAGAATAGAATAAATATTTTATTGATGCATTTATTTATTACAGAAAATCCAAGTAGCCCATCAACAGTGCAAGTGTAGGGGCATTTTAGTATCAGTCAAACTATATAAATATTTAATAATAGTTTTTGATTTGGCTCACCTCTTGATTTTAAAGAGACCATAAAATAAAGCCTGGGTTCAATTCTCAGAATCATAATTTTCTTGCTTTCCTTGTTCACACATTAACAATTTGCTTAAAGCAATTACACAACACTCTATATGTGTACAACAGTCAAGAAAATCTCCTCACAGTTTATTCTTCTTTACAAACATCTATTATATTTGTCCTGTCCACTACCACGTTATACTCATGACTTATCCTGCTCCTGTAAATCTGCCTTCCTGCAGAGACGACAAACATTTTTCTCCAGTTAGTCTAATGTGTTAGAATTTGTTGACACTGTGACAATTAAATTACGCAATGTCATTTAAACACAGCAGACTTGGCAAGGATCCTACTCTCAGAAAAACAAAGCTGTCAATGGGGCGGTACCTTTTCAAAAGGTATGGTTTTGTTCATTTATGTACTAATATGCACACTTTAGGTACTAATATCTACCTTTAAGTTACCAATATGGACCCTTCAGGTACAAATGTGTAAGTTTTGAAAAGGTACTGCCCCAGTGACAGCTTTTTTCTTCTGAGAGTGAGATCTGAATTAACCCTGCCGAGTTTGCTGTGTGTTAGAGCAGGAAGTGCAAAAAGTCTGTTTCTTAACAGAGCTATTTTATGAGCGCTTCTTATGGTCCCCATAAATGTCAGATCTTTGAAAGTGTCATCATCGGTTTTAGGAGATGCATAAGCATGTGGGAAAACGATTGTGTTTGTTAAAGACCATCAAAGATGACTTATAGCAATAGTCAAGCAAGCTAGTCATAAACCTGACCTTTAAAACCGAGAGCAATCATCTGCTTATCACACGCAAGCGATTCACTTTTATTTTCTCATTGCTCACGTTACATGTGAAAGAGTTAAACATTCATTTCATCAACATATATATTTGTTACATTGACACATTATAAAAAAGCAATAAAATATAATTGTAAATGATGATGTATTTTATTGCATGATATTTATGTATGTATTTATAGATAGATAGATTATAGACAGACAGATAGATAGATAGATAGATAGATAGATAGATAGATAGATAGATAGATAGATAGATAGATAGATAGATAGATAGATAGATAGATAGATAGATAGATAGATAGATAGATAGAAAGACCACATACCAAGTGTTTCCTTATGACAGTGGCATTTTTCCACATAATTTTACTGTATTTGATCCTTTCTTTTATCATAATTTACAAAGCCATGTATTGCAACAGACTTACTTCCTTTTGCTGGGAATCGATTAACAATTACATTTTTATCAGTAAAAACATCTTTTCTTCACAGATGGCTAATTTTTCGTTAAGCCATTAAACATTAATGGAAGAATCACATCATGTGACGTTTTATTTAAACTTGTCGAATTTGATCTTTGTAGGCCTTTCTGTGTTATCATCATGTGTATAAATCTGATTTCTTGTTAATGTTGACACTGAGATATTTGCCAAGTGTGAGACATGAATATAATGCAATACTTGCTTTAAAATAATGTTTGCAGTTATAGTA
The DNA here is from genome assembly GCF_023724105.1 of Carassius gibelio. Classification (NCBI taxonomy): domain Eukaryota; kingdom Metazoa; phylum Chordata; class Actinopteri; order Cypriniformes; family Cyprinidae; genus Carassius; species Carassius gibelio. The sequence continues at coordinate 5,383,282 of NC_068402.1, forward strand.
ATCTTTTTGTAATAAATTGTTTAATATATAATTTGTATAAAGATATGTAGAATCTATTTGTAAATGCTTCATTGGGTAGTAAGATGTATCTCCTTAAAATTGTGAAGTAGGCATATATAACTATGTCACGTAAGTATCTTAGTGCTGACAATGTTTCTTATCTCTGTTTTGTTCAACGAATGTTCTTTTGAAATATATAAAAAATGATATATATATATATATATATATATATATATATATATATATATTTCAAAGTGAAGATAAACTCATTGTGACATGATACATGGCGATCTAATCCTGGTTAAAAAAATAAAATAAACATTGTGTTCAACTTAATGCACATGATATATATATATATATATATATATATATATATATATATATATATATATATATATATATATATATATATAATGTGTGTGTGTGTGTGTGTGTGTGTGTGTGTGTGTGTGTGTGTGTGTGTGTGTATCACCATACTGTGGTGCCGTATGTCCCAGAGTGATGAGACAAAACCAACAAAACCCATTACAAATTAGGCATTTGTTGCATCCATTGGAGACATAATTACTGATTATAATGACTTCTTTTATGCATTGCATATTGTGCCACGTAAACATAAAACCATGTCTGCATTTGTGATCGGAGAAATGACAAACCACAAGCACTGCTCTACACTGCTCAAAACTCACCTTTGAATCATCAGTGGAAATCCTTTACATATGTGAACGTACTTACAGACTGTGAGTCAGAAACACCAGACTGTCCTTGCAAAGTTAGAACTGCCCCACTTTATAGAAACAGACACAGTTGAGGGATATTCACACAGGAAACAGTCCTTCTCCTTCGTAAAATGCACTGCACACATCTGAATATTTGGGTTGAACTGTTCTGGAACAGTGTTGTAAATACAACTTAACCACTGATTTCTAGTTGTGTCCTCTTTTGGAAGACCAAACAAAGTAGTTTCGCTTTCACTGCGAAACACACAGCATCTCCACAACATGGTGGCCGCAACAGCGAGAATAGTAGTTATGCCTTCTTTCTTTGCGTGAACATTTGGGCGATGTTATGCAATCTTCGCACCTCATGATGCAGAGATGTGGGGGTGTGCAAATTTAACCATAATTCCTGAAGTGAGGTTTCATTTGGTGATTGTGAACGTGATCTAGAGGCCACCTGATGAATATATGAGAATGTGTGACATAGTGTGACAGATACTGAGAAACAGATAAAGGCAGTAGATAAACACTGTCAACAGCTTCTTCAGTTGTTCATTTAATCACTGCACATAGTTCCCCTTTTCCCTCTTTTGATAGTGTCCTCTGAAGACAATTCCATTTAGCTGAACTTCTTAGTAGACTATTAAAATCTGTTATTAATAGGCCAGAGTAATGTTCGAAAGGGTTTCAGACATTTGGTTTACTCACAGCTTGTTTAACTGACATGTTCCACTTTGTAACATGTAAAAGCAGTGCACAAAAATGTTTTCAACAATGATGATATTAAATGTTTCTTGAGCACCAGATTTCAGGAGACTGGAGTAATGCCTGCTGGAAAATAAGCTTCGCCATCACAGGAATAAACACTTACCAACCCCAAAGTTTTGACCATGGATAGTTATTTAAGATATAGACAACAAATATTTTTAATTTGGAGAGAATTTTTTTTTTTTTTTTTTTTGCATTTTCTGTGGCAATCTGTTTGGGTGCAGTCAGCAAATCACACTTTACAGTGTGCAATGTGTTTGAGTCTATGGAACATAAGGATGCATTGCCAGTGAAGGTCAGGGAACGACCATTGGACTTTAGTGATAACCACCTGTTGAGTTTCGAGGTGTAAAATCATGCACACGAGAAGGGAGGGCAAACAGATCCTATAAATGACCCATCGCTTTTATATGTCGATCTCCGTGGAAAAACCGGCTCAGCTCACAGAGCAGCTCGAGAAATTAATAAACCCTGGATATTTCTCAGCCAACGCAGAACACATAAAAAAAAAAAAAAAAAAAAAAACAAACATAAAGGCTACATAAAGCAGGGAAGCTCAAGAAATACTAAAGTCGATTGTGGATGACTTGTATAAAGCAGTAATGGATCCGGTTGTCGAAGTCGTTGCTTTAATTCTCGGTTTTGTGAGTTGGATAATGGTTGGCGTCACAATCCCGAACCGTTACTGGAAAGTATCCACACTGGACGGGACAGTGATCACCACCTCGACCCTCTACGAGAATCTGTGGATGTCCTGCGCCACGGACTCGACGGGGGTGCACAACTGTCGCGAGTTCCCCTCTCTGCTGGCCCTGTCTGGTAGGACACAATCACCACAATTAATCTTACTAATTATTTCATTATCACACTTGTAGCAATGTGATATCAGCCACCACTATAGATACATTTCATTTAGGTTGAAATGTGGTTACCATTATTTTTCCCCTCACAACTTATTCCAGGTGTTTTGGAATAATTTAAATAAATATTTTTTTTTATTTCTTTCTTTCAGTAATTTATTTGTTTACTGCTATTAACTATTTATTTATTTTCTCTGTCAGACTGATTTAAGCTATTTGTCTTATAAATGTATTTCTTTATTTAAAAATATAGCTATGTTGCGATGTCTGTACATTCATCATTTTCCGTCCAGTAGGCCTAATTATTTTATACACTACTTTTAAATTCATTTGACTTTCCTTCCTTCCTTCTTTCTTTTATTTATCCTTTCAATATTTAATATTTGTTCATTTGTTTGTTTACTGCTATTTACTATTTATGTGTTTCTCTTTTATAGCTAAATCATTATTTTTTATATCTATTTGACTTTGTGCTGTTTATTTATAATTACATTTGCATTTAACACTTTTATTCAAAGCGAAATAAGGACAATGGAAGCAATTAAAAACAACAAAATAGCAATGATACACAAGTGCTATAACAAGTCCCAGTTAGCTTAGACGCAGTAAACGTAGCAAGGGCTTTTAAATAATAAATACAAAGAAAACAGAACATAAAAAAGTATAGAGCAAGCTAGTGTTAGAGGTTTTTTATTTATTTATATATAATCCTAAATATTTTATATCAATACTGTATTCAGATCTTTGAGTAGGTTTGTTAATATTGTAATATAATAGCAGATCTTTCTGTTTCTCCAGGTTATATCCAGGCGTCGCGCGCTCTTATGATCGCGGCAGTGATGGCGGGCACCTTCGGCTTGGTGGCCACCCTCATCGGCATGCAGTGCTCGAAGGCCGCCGGGGACAACTACACACTGAAAGGCAGAATCGCAGGAACCGGAGGCGCATTTTTCCTGCTGCAGGGTAAGACACATTACTAATTAAACTCAAACCTGAACTGAGATCTCTTATTGGTGCATGTGCTTTTTAAGTTATGCTTAAAAGAGTTCTTATCAGATGCGCATTCCGAAAGCTTTATTGCTATTGCATCTGTAAAACTTTATGTTTTTAATCCCATCCAAAGGTTTGTGCACGATGATTTCAGTGTCCTGGTACGCGGCCAACATCACTCAAGAGTTCTTCAACCCGCTTTACCCTGGCCAAAAGTAAGAGCTCTTCTGGAAATGTAAAGGGAAAGGCTGCCACCTGCTGTTTCAATTCACACACAGTCTGAAGTATCAGAGTAAACTAAATTAAACTTTACTATAGGCCTACATGTATTTGGACACTCTCAGGAAAGAGTACTAAAGCTGTCTTAAAGCTGCAGAAGGTAACTTTTGTAAAAATATATTTTTTACATATTTGTTAAACCTGTCATTATGTCCTGACAGTAGAATATGAGACAGATAATCTGTGAAAAAATCAAGCTCCTCTGGCTCCTCCCAGTGTCCTATTGCCATTTGCAGAAAATACATAGCTCCCGTTAAGAAACAACCAATCAGAGCTGCGGTCCGTAACTTTTTTTGTGTTCAAAATGTAAAAAAATGTATATAATAAGCGAGTACACCATGAATCCATTTTCCAAACCGTGTTTTTAGCTTGTCCTGAATCACTAGGGTGCACCTATATTAAGTGTTTATATTCGGACTATTTTAGATTGCTTCAGGGATACTGCGGCGGAGTAACCCAGTACCTTTGTGATTCTTCATAGACATAAACAGAGAGAAGTAGATCCGGCTACGATGTTCTTCCGCAAGACGCAAGCAGTTCTGTTTATTAGCCGCTAGAGCGTCAAAAGTTCCCTACCGCAGCTTTAAATGTTACAAATATTTACCATTAGGTTCCCTATCATAGGTCACTTCGATGCTGCGGTGACGTCACCACGTATGGGAACACCTCTGGTGTGACGAATGTCTGAAGCCCTATACCATCCCGCCAATCCTATTGGCCAAATGGCGCATAGCACCACCCTGCGCATGCACGCGCATGATATACCTGGGTGCAGCGCGCCATTTCGCTCAGATTTCATTCCTTCAGGAATAGCGAATCATCTGTGCCCTATCGTCTCGCGTTCTCCAGCGATCTCTTCGAGCAGTGTTAACTCCTCTTCGCGGACGCGATGAGCTTTCGAAAATGTAAGGAGCCATGTACCAGGTACATCACGGCGGGGGACACTCATGACAGGTGCGTAGTATGTCTTGGTTTACATCACGCACAGGCGGCGCTTAGCGGCCTTTCTTCCTGTCCCCATTGTGATGGCCTGCGGCTCAGAGTACTGCGCTCCAGGGTGGAAGTTTTCTCTAATGTCGCCCTCGAGTCTAACCCCCGTCAGGTCACCTCTGCGACTGCCGAGGCACCGCACGAGGCGAGGGCCTGGGGTGACACGTGCGACATGGATTTTGTGGACAGCGCAGCGCTGGAATATTCTCCACATCGCTCGCTCTCCCCTACCCTGCTGCAGAATAAAACTTATACTGAGCCCGTCGTCTTCTCTAATGAGGATTTACTTCCCACACCGGAGGCATGCACCGCCATCTCCTTCGGTTGTGGACGCTATGACGACGATGTTTTATCCACCGCGGCCTCGGGGTCTGAGGACTTCGCGACTGACACTAGCCCTCTTCCTCCTAGCGGACAGGAGAGGCGTGTTTCCCCCTCCTACAGTGAGCTGTTGGATGTGGTTTCTCGTGCGGTGGGTAAATTGGGGCTAGACTGGGAGGTTGACAAGGCCGAGGCCAAACCTTCTTCCAAGCTGGACGACCGTTTTCTAACCAGTCGGACACCTACACAGCCCCGGAGGCCTTTGCCTTTTTTCCCGGACCTCCACCAGGAGGTTTCGAGGTCCTGGAAACAGCCATTTTCGGCGCGGATTACTAACGCCGCGGCCGCGGATTTCGCCACCGTTTCTGATATGGCGAACCATGGCTATACTATGATGCCCCCGGTGGAAGAGACTCTCGCCGAACACCTTGCGCCTAGTTCGGCCGCGGCTTGGAAGTCTCGCCCCCTTCTTCCTTCGAAGGCGTGTCGAGTCACGTCTAGTTTGGTGGGTAAATCCTACATGGCGGCTGGTCAGGCGGCTGCGTCACTCCACTCTATGGCGGTCCTTCAGGCCTACCAGGCGGAGTTATTGAAGGAATTGGATGAAGGTGAGGGCATCACACCGGAGGCAGTTAAAGAACTGCGTAGAGCTACGGATTTGGCGCTACGCGCTACCAAACATACCGCTCGTGCAGTGGGCCGTACTATGGCCGGTTTGATTTCGGTTGAGCGCCACCTCTGGCTTAATCTCACCGATATTAAGGAGAAGGATAAATCTTTCCTTATGGATGCCCCTGTCTCCAGGGATGGATTGTTCGGTGAGGCTGTCACGTCAGTAGTGGAGAAGTTCAGGGCAGCGAAACAGCAATCAGCCGCTTTCCGCCAGCTGATTCCCCGCAGACCCAGGGAGGTCGAACGCCGGCAAGCGCCCGCGCGTTCTCGCTCAACCTCCTCTCACCGCCAGCGAGCAGCCTCTCGAGAGGAACCTACACCCATGGCGCCTCCTCGTAAGGACTGGGGCCCTAGGGTTTTTCCTCCGGCGCACCAGCGTCAACGTAAGCGATTGAACCTGACCTCGACGGCTAAAGCCTCTCGTTCTCGGGTGCCGAATAGCAGCTCCTGATCTTTTTGCTGCTTGCCAGGGACTGTGCCCTCCGCTAGAGAGCGCTGTCGGACCGCTTTCGCGCATCCCACACTCTCATTGCAGTCCCCATGCTCAAACATTGATTGTCTCGCCGCTAACAGCGCCTCGAGCAACATTGGATCGAGCTGTAATGACAGACGCTCCCTCAGACACTCTGCGCAATCCTGCTTTCGGAGTTCGAGGGACGACTCAAGGACCCTACACAAACGGCCCGTTTATGACGGCTCGCACAGCCGCCGCTTTTTCGCTAGCGGCAGAGCCCGATGTTCCATCTGTTGGCCTAATTCCTGCCGTGGACACGTTTCAGGATTATACTCAACGGAACGCAACGACTCCGGCGCATACGCTTCCCCGGTGCACGAACACCACGGGTTTTTCGTGTCCGGTCGTTTTAACGCGTATGACGGCGTTGCTGGGAGCGGAAGTTTTGAAACCGTTAATATTGTTTCAGGCCGCGTGGGAACGCTTGCCCGGCATTCCTCAATGGGTGTTACGCACGGTTTGTCACGGATACACCATTCAGTTTCGGAAAGGCCCGCCTCCTTTCCGCGGGATTCTTCCCACTACGGTGAAGTCTACGGAAATGGCGGTGCTGCGACAAGAAATGTCAGCTCTGCTGAGCAAAGGGGCTATAGAAGAAGTACACCCCTCTCAGATGGAGACAGGTTTTTACAGCCGTTATTTCGTGGTACCGAAAAAAGACGGCGGGTTACGACCCATTCTGGATTTACGCCGTCTGAATCTTGCACTCAGACCGAGCAAATTCAAGATGTTGACGGTGAAATCTATTCTGTCTCAGATCCGACCAAGCGATTGGTTTATTACGATCGATCTGAAGGATGCGTATTTCCATATTCAGATCGTCAAGAGACACAGGAAGTTCCTCAGATTCGCTTTAGAGGGCAAAGCGTATCAGTACCGCGTTCTTCCCTTTGGCTTGGCTTTAGCGCCCCGTACGTTCTCAAAATGCATGGACGCAGCTCTGGCCCCGTTGCGGCTCCAGGGCGTTCGTGTGTTGAATTATTTGGACGATTGGCTGGTGCTAGCGCAATCGCGGACTCAAGCACACTCTCACCGAGATCTTGTGCTGAATCATTTAAACAGCCTGGGCTTACGAACAAATTTCAAGAAGAGTGTTTTAACTCCCTCTCAACGGATAACTTTTCTTGGAATAGATCTGGACTCTCGCGCGATGACAGCGAAGCTTTCTCTCCCGCGCGCTCAGTCGATTGCGTCATGCGTGCGGCACTTCAAAGCAGGTCGCACGGTGACGGTGAGATTGTGCCTCAGGCACTTGGGTCTAATGGCAGCAGCATCCCCCGTGATTCGTCTGGGATTGCTTCATATGCGCCCCTTCAGTGGTGGACGAAAAGGCGGAATATTTCACCCCGTTGTCTCCCGCATCGCACGATTTCGGTGACACGGCGGTGTGTGATGTCGCTGAAAATTTGGATGTCAACCGAATTTCTCCTGTCAGGAGTTCGATTGGGAATTTATGCTTTCCGAGAGACTGTCACGACGGACGCGTCTTTGACTGGTTGGGGAGCTGTGTGTCGAGGGCGACCAGCCCACGGAGTGTGGACAGCGGCTCAGCGCGGCTGGCATATAAACAGACTGGAATTACTGGCAGTTTTTCTGGCTCTCCAGTATTTCGCGGATCTGCTGATCGGCCGTCATGTGCTGCTCAGATCAGACAACACAGCGGTTGTGTCTTATCTGAACCATCAAGGAGGACTGCGCTCTCGCCCCCTGTGCAGGCTGGCGAGGCGTGTTCTTCTGTGGTCTCGGGACAAGTTTCTCTCGATCCGGGCCATTCATGTCCCCGGACGATTGAATTTCGGAGCGGATCTGCTATCCAGACAGGCTCTGGAACAGGGAGAATGGCGATTACACCCCCAGACGGTGGATCTTTTATGGCGGATATTCGGCAAAGCGAAAGTGGATTTATTCGCATCGAGCATGACTACGCATTGCCCGCTATGGTTCTCCCTACGCTCCCCATCGCCCCTGGGCGTGGATGCGTTAGCTCACAGCTGGCCCAAGACCAGTCTGTATGCTTTTCCTCCGATTCGTTTGATCCCAGCGGTATTATGCAGAATACGGCGGGACAGAGTGGAACAGCTGCTGCTGGTGGCTCCGCGATGGCACACGCAGCCGTGGTTTGCGGATCTGATCAGTCTGCTAGCGGGCTCTCCGTGGGAGATTCCCATCAGACAGGATTTATTATCACAAGCACAGGGGCTGATTTGGCACCCGAGGCCAGATCTGTGGAAACTGTGGGCGTGGCCACTGAGCGGAGTGCGTTAGTATGTCCCGGTCTTTCTGCTGAAACTACTGAGACTATATTGAGTTCTAGAGCAGCTTCTACGAGACGCTTATATGCTTTCAAGTGGAGACTGTTTACAGCCTGGTGTGGTAATCATAATGTGGATCCAGTTTACTGCCCAGTGGCTTCAGTGCTGGAGTTCCTCCAGGAGCGTTTCTCGGATGGCGTTACACCAGCCACTTTAAAGGTTTACGTGGCAGCCATTTCAGCTTACCACGAATGCATAGGCGGTGCCTCTGTGGGGCGTCATCCATTAGTTTCTCGTTTCATACAGGGTGCGCGACGGCTGAGGCCTTTCCGTCCTGTGCGAGTTCCTTCATGGGATTTATCCATTGTGTTGTTAGGTTTATCAGGGCATCCGTTTGAGCCCTTGGAGACCGTATCGGATAAATTCCTGACACTGAAGACACTTCTTTTCATGGCTTTATCCTCCCTCAAGAGAGTTGGGGATTTACAGGCTCTTTCTGTTTCACCCTCATGCATGGAATTTGCACCAGGCTCTGTGAAGGTGCTGCTGCGGCCCAGGCCTAACTATGTTCCTAAGGTCGCATCTAACCCTTTTCGCTTTCAGCAAGTGGTTCTGGAAGCTTTTTCACCTGCCGAGGCCGGGTCAGGAGATCTAAGTCTTTGCCCTGTGAGAGCTTTAAAGACTTATGTGGATCGCACAGCCCCTTGGCGTGGTTCTGACCAGCTGTTTGTCTGCTTTGGACATAAAAGTAAGGGCCATGCAGTTACAAAACAGCGCATGTCCCATTGGCTGGTGGAGGCAATTTCTTTGGCCTATGAGGCGCGCGGACTCGCTTCGCCCTTAGGGGTTAAGGCTCATTCCACTCGAGCTGTAGCTTCTTCTCAAGCTTTTCTCAGTGGCTCTTCTATGGATGATATCTGTGCTGCGGCAGGATGGTCCTCACCGAGCACTTTTATCAAGTCCTACAGTCTGGATGTGAGGATGGCCCCTGGCTCCCGGGTTCTCTCCGCTTGAGCAGTTGCTTCCTCGGATCTCAGTTATCAGGTACGTCAGGCGTTTTGGTATATCGTTCCCATACGTGGTGACGTCACCGCAGCATCGAAGTGACCTATGATAGGGAACATCTCGGTTACGTATGTAACCTTGGTTCCCTGAATAGGGAACGAGATGCTGCGGTTCTGGCCGTTCCGTACCTTGATAACTCTTCATCTTCAGTCATGAAATCTGAGCGAAATGGCGCGCTGCACCCAGGTATATCATGCGCGCGCATGCGCAGGGTGGTGCTATGCGCCATTTGGCCAATAGGATTGGCGGGATGGTATAGGGCTTCAGACATTCGTCACACCAGAGGTGTTCCCATACGTGGTGACGTCACCGCAGCATCTCGTTCCCTATTCAGGGAACCAAGGTTACATACGTAACCGAGATGTTACTAATGTGCATTAATTATGATCCTGTGTTTGTGTAAAGTTTGACTAAATTTGGTTTGAGTGAAACCTATGCACATGTTGTTTTTGTGGTGTGTTATAGGTATGAGATTGGAGAGGCTTTATACATCGGCTGGGCCTCTGGTGTTCTTGCCATCTGTGGTGGAGCTTGTCTCATGTTCTCCTGCAAACTGGGCACAGAGGAGAAGGCGTGAGTTTCTTTCACACAATCTCTTAAACTCACTCACACGCTTCTCTTTCACATGCGTTCTCACTTCTCGTTCTTTCATATAAAACATTGAGCCCTTTCTTGTTATTTTATGCATTTTTGCATGTGTTTTGGGGCATGTTTCTTACATTCAGCATCTTCTCTTGCAGTTACTACCAGCCCACACGTGAAACGGTTTTCTCAGCGTCTGCATCCATGAGAGAGACACAGAGCACTTATGGAAGAAATGCCTATGTCTGAATGAAGCAATTCTGGTCAATTTCAAGTCCAAACAACATTATATTACATTACATGAATAGTCGACTGTTAATATTCTGTCCGGTGATGTTTTATCAGTGCAATTATGTAAATATGTATAAAGTACCAAACGCACAGGTGGTTTTGTGGTCATTAGTCATTAATCAAGAAAAATGTTACCATGTCGGTTTTGCTGTGCAAAAACACCTCAGAGAACATTATACAGAATGAAATAGTTGAAATTACTTCAGTTTTGTTTAGAATTTTGTTGCCGTTACATAAATCAAGATTTAAAAAAAAGAAAAAAAAAGATTTACAACATGTTAATTATTTTTTCATCATTTATTTGTACAAATGACCCTGTTTTATATGATGTTTTATACAAACAATAAACAAACATTAAAAAAATATATAAAAAAGCCATTATGTATTGGAGATATTTTATTGTTTGAACCAACACACTATTACAATAATACAACATTTCATATTTTATTGTATTCTTAAAAAAACTTTACCATTTCAAATCCTATAGTATTTTATTCTGTTTTTGCATATTAGTAATAGCATGGAAGCCATGGTTACCATGGTAAATACTTGAAAGGGTCTATTCTATTCTATTCTGTTCAAAGCTTCTTAAATTGTCTATAGAGGGTCCCAGATTCATTTATTTCAAATGTTAGTGCTAAGTAATAATTTTGAATTAAATAAGAACATGCCATTTAAAAATGTCATTGTTTTATTGTTCAACAGTTCACAACAGTTTCACAGTTTTTGCAACAACAATACAGTATATCACATTTAATTTGATTCTTCTATTCTTCTTCTCACTAATAAAATCCTATGTTAATTTATTCTGATTATACATATTGACAACAGCAATTAGTTTTAGCAATAGAAACCACAGTAAATACTATTCTATTAAATGATCTTTTATTCAAGCATTTTAGTTTGAAGAAGGCACATTGTTTTATTTATTTATTAATTTTCAGTAATAATGATAACTTATAATGAAACCATCGTTACCATTTCTATTCTTTCCTTTAAAGCTGCATTCTATTCCATAATGCTATAAAACAGCATATATTCATAACAGAACAGAGTATAACAGAATCCAAATGCATTAAACAAACCATGGAATCATATAACAACCATGTTTAACACAGTAAATGTTTGAAAACCTCACTGTTCCTAAAGGGATTTAATTTATTTGTATTTTGCAAAATTTAATGTTAGAACTTAAGTGCAGTGTGGTATTTTGGTGGAAGGTTAACATGGGATATTGATAAAGTCATATTCTTTTTTTCAGTTGTGGTTTAATGCTGTAAGAACATAAGGGATAGAATAGAATAGAATAGAATAGAATAGAATAGAATAGAATATTTGCCATGGTAACAACGGTTTTACTGAAGAGAACACACGTTTCCTCACAAGTGATGATGATGGGTCATATCAGCTGTCAGTCCAGTGCAGGACGTGGGCGTGTCCGTCCAGTGCGCTGAAATAATTCGGCCAATGGGACGGGACCACGTTTGTCGGCAAACACGGATGTGAGCAGCCAGTCACCGCGCTGAAATGTAGGGCGATTTGAATTGTACACCTAGGAGCTTCACCAAAAAGTAGGTGACCACCAGCTGTTGTGCACGGTCACTGTCACACTGGGATAAGAAACACCTCGCTATAAATTACAATACACGCAGAGAGACACACGGAACTAGAGTTTCGCATTGCTTTATTCCACTCGGACGTATTTATAATCCGGACAACAGAGACATCGCGTTCTTGCCAAGTGTGCCGGATATATGTCGCTGTTAGGATGATCTGAGTGTAAATACCTGTTCTGTCCTATTAGGCGTTGTGAATCCCAGTGGAAAGACACACGGTTGTATATCGGGGGAGTGATAAATGAATGTCATGATGGATTCGGGACGGCGGAGAGGTTTGAGCAGTGTCCTATCCTCGCTGTCTCTGCTCTGTGTGCTCCTGGATCTACAGCTGGACGGTGAGAGATCACTTTACACGACACAGCTCACCTATTTATTAAAAAGGAAATCATTTTTTCCGTTTTATTTTCTTCAGCTCTCTGGGAAGAGCCGTAGTATTACCATGTTTTTGGAGAAGAACCATGATAATACTATGGTGTTCTTTCACGTATCACTTTAAATTATGGTTCAGGAATATGGTAATAATATAATCTATATTTTAGAATAACACAATTCCATCATCTGGCACTATAAGCATTATAGCGGGGTACCTCCACAGGTGCTCAACAGGAAGTGTCAAGGAAGAAGTCTCTAATAAAATCTTTTAAAACGTAGTAAGATGAGTATCTAAACAGCATTTTGATGGCATCTGACACTGTCTAGGTTGACAACTCAATTTCTCTCACTTTAGAATCTGGTTTTGGTCTAACAGAAGAGCAACATAGCACTACCGTGTCATTTAATAATTGTTTTTGGACACAAATCATTATTTATTTGATGTACTTCACGAGAACTAGAAGTGATAGTTCGTTTTTAATTCATGCGTGGATTATTGTGATAACAAAAGATATATAATTGCCTTCTACACTATACCTTGGAGTTATTAATATATCGTAAATATAAAGCATTTAAAGCTCTTTATTGGTTAATACAGAAACAGAAGCCATTTCTATAGTTAAGTAGAGAATTTAGTCCTTTTAGTTTTACTTTTGTTTTGTTTTCCATAACTAGAGGGTGGAGTGCTGTTTGCATGGTTTCACTTTTTGTGCTATCATTGTTAACCGAAACATAAATGCAGTGGAAAACCGTGTTGAATTCCCTTTAAGGAGTTTGTTATCATGACTTGTTGTTTTGGGTATGTAAGTTATGTAAAAACATTGTTTTGGGTATTTAAGGAATGTAAACTCACTCCCATCCGGCAGATTGGGGGTTTTCAAAGCTGTCTCATTATGAAGTCGAGCAGGTGTCACGTGTAAGTCACCTGTCTCTTTGTTTCAGGTGTGTTAGGAGCAACACCGGTTGAGATTGAGCATCATCTGGAAATGGGTCGTAAGCTGTTGGCAGCCGGACAGCTGGCTGAGGCCCTGTCTCACTATCATTCAGCTGTGGGTAAGACATGTATGCACACACACCGTGAACGATGAAGCCTACTGTACCATTCAAAAGACTGCAGTCAGTAAGAATTTTTAAACAAAAATGAATACTTATGAATGATGATGTTTAGAGACATTTATAATGTTACAGGAGAAGCAAATGCTGTTCTTTTGAACATAAACTTTTTTTTTTTTAATTCTCAGGTTCTCAAAAATATTTAACAGCGTAACTATTTGACACATTGATGATCAGAAAAATTTCTTAAGCACTAAAATGACCATATTAGAATTAATTCTGAAGGATCATGTCACAGTTGACATTGAAGACTGGAGAAATTATGCTGAAAATTCAGCTTTGGCATACAATAAATGTTTATATATATCAAATTTTTACTGTATTTTTGTTCAAAGCTTATAAAAGCCAAATTTACAGACCAGACAACTGTTAAACACCGGTTTGATTTTGTTGTTTTAGTTGATGCTAGTTGGTATTAAAATGCAATCACATTCAGTGTATGTAGGTGATTGTAAATAAAGTACAGATGCAGTTTATTAGCCGATGCGAATGTGTTAAACAGAGGGGGACTCTAAGAACTACCTGACATACTACAAACGGGCCGCTGTGTTCCTGGCTATGGGGAAGTCCAAGTCTGCTCTGCCTGACCTGTCCCAGGCCATACAGCTCAAGCCAGACTTTCTTGCGGTGAGTGCATTTTTGTGGTTGTGATGTCAAACTCAGTTCTAGGTGGCAGTAGCGTGTATATATATATATATATATCATGTTTATGATGTGTGTGTGTTTGTGTGTGTTTTCAGGCCAGACTGCAGAGGGGTAATATTCTACTGAAACAGGGAAATACTCAAGAGGCTAGAGAAGACTTCCAAGCAGTAGTGAGTGAAACAATTCCCTTATTCCTTTAAAACCTGCCAACTTCATTCTCAAACCAGGTCACATTTTTGCTCCATTTTGTTCTGTTTCCTGCTTTCTGCTCTGTTAACGTTTCTCCTTTGCAGCTGAAGCGTTCCCCGGATCATGAGGAAGCACAAGATCAGCTCAGCAAGGCTGAAGAGCTGGAGTTACTCCAGGAAGAGGCACATGAAGCTCATCACCGAGCAGACTACACCACTACTGTCCAAGTGCTGGAGAAAGTCATAGAGGTGAGTTAGTCTGGAGATCCAAAATGCACATGCAGCAACAGGTGGTGTTTATATATTGATACATGTGTTAATAGTAATATTAAAGAGATTAATCACCCCAACAATTTGTTTTTCCAAAACCATTTGGCTTTTTTCTTTCCTCAGTGAAACGCTAAACACGATTCTTTTCATATTCTAGAATCTTTTCCATTAAAACAAAAGTGTTATGTAATGTATACTGTCAAGCGTAAAAAAGGACCCAAAAGTTAGCGTAAAAGTCTTCTCTAGAGCTTGTGTGCGATTCTAAATACACACAGCAGCTTTGTTTGTGTTAGAAACTGAAATTTACACTATTATTGAAATGTGCAAAAATTAGTGCAGATGATAAATCCCATCCACAATAAAAGTTTTTGTTTACTTAATATATGTAATGTGTATATTGATTATGTATATATAAACACACACACATACTGAATATATTTAGAAAATATTTACATGCATATACATTTGTTATTTTATTCTTATGTTTTATATTATATATAAATGTTTAATATAAAAAAAACAACATATTTTTCTTAAATGTATAAATGCATGTCAAGTCAGCTTTATTGTCAATTTCCACATGTACAGTACATGCATACAGAGAATCGAATCAAACATTTGTTTGTATGTATATAAACATAAAAAATATACTCTGTATACACACATATATTATGTAAACAAAAACTTTTGGAATGCAGTTTATCATTTGACAGCAAATAAGAAAAAATTGTTTATGTAAGAAGTCTCTTCAACAGGTTCACCAAAGCTGCATTTATTTGGCCAAAAAAAAAATAAAAAAAAAATACAGTAATATGTGAAATAGCATTATAATTTAAAACCCTTTTCTATTTCTATATATATATATATATATATATATATATATATATATATATATATACATATATATATATATATATATATATATACATAATTGAATTTATTTCAGAATTTAATTTATTTCTATGATGGCAAAGCTGATTTTTCAGCATCGATGTCTCCAGTCTTCAGTGTCACATGATCCTTCAGAAATATGAATTTGAGAAATTTCTCAATCAATATTGAAAGCAGATGCTTAACTTTGGAAACATTTAATAATAATAAAAAAAAGGATTCTTTGATAAATAGAAAGTTCAGAAGCACTGCATTAATTAAAAAATAGAAATGTTATTTTATACATGACTTTACCATAACTTTTGATCAAATTAAAGCATTCTTTATCAATAAAGCTATTGTAATGTTATAAAGTTATAATATAAAACTTTGTAATGAGTGGCCCTACAAATAGAATACAATACCAAATCAAATGTTTCAGTTTAAGCTTAGCATGCCTCCGTGATTAAAAAACTCAGTCCTGTAGTCATTTTTTCTCTGTTTTCCAGCTCTCTCCTTGGGATCCAGAGTCTCGAGAACTAAGAGCCGAGTGCTACATCCGACTCGGGGATCCACGGAAGGCCATTATGGACCTGACACCAGCTACGCGTCTCCGTGCGGACAACCGAGCAGCCTTCCTCAAACTCAGCCAACTCCATTACAGTTTAGGCGATCATCACGACTCTCTTAAGTATGTCATTCAGTATATGATCCTTGAATTAAATCATACAGAGCCGAGCATCTCCTGTAAGCTGCTTCAAGGACAATTCTAGAGTCATACAGTTTAGTGCATACAGTTGTCAGTCCCACACACTGACTGTGTGCATGTACAGTAGTTGGAATAGTAATACACCAATCTCATGTAATGTTGAAAAGAAGAGTTGCTTCTTTTTTTCGCTCCAGTTCACTGTGTGTTTCCCTCTTTGTTTCTGTTTTCAGTCAGGTCCGTGAGTGTCTGAAGCTGGATCAGGATGATAAGGAGTGTTTCGCTCACTACAAACAGGTCAAGAAGCTCAGCAAGCAGCTGGACTCTGCAGAAGAGCTGATCTCAGAACAGAGGTGCTGTTATTACTTTATAATTATTTATCTTATTGCTTATTTTGTCACATTCTATACACTACCGTTGAAAGGTTTGGGAATCCCTTGAAAGTCTTTATCAATATTTAAGTCAAAACAGTTTTTTTTTTTGTGATGGTAAAGCTGAATTTCAAGCATCATTACTTGCAGTCTTCAGTGTCACATGATCCTTCAGAAATCATTCTAATGTGCTGCTCAAGAAACATTTATTATTATTAACAGTGTTGAAACCAGTTGTGCTGTTTTTTTCAGAAACCGTTTCCGTTTTCATCATTTGATGAATAGAAAGCTTAATAAGAACTGCATTTATTTTAAATAAAAAATGTCTTCACTGTCACATTTGATTAATTTAATGCATACTTGCTGAATAAAAATAATAATGTGTTTTAAAAATATTTCGGATTTGGTTTTGAATGGTTTTATACCTCCATAATGTTTATTATTTCAGGTTTTTCAGTGCTACTGGTTGTATTTTTATGACAGGTATCAGGAGGCCATCGAGAAGTATGAATCTGTGATGCGAACAGAGCCCAATGTGGCATTCTACACTAATAAAGCAAAGGAGAGGATCTGCTTCTGCTTAGTCAAAGTATGTTCCTTTATCATGTCATTTATTAATGAGGGATGGAAACCCTTCAAATCCAGCTGTCATAGAAATCACTATGCATATGGTATATTCACTTTCACATCGTTAGAGGTTAATAAGAATAAGAGCATTGAGAGTCTGGGTCTGTTTTTGGCTCCTCCAGATGAAGAGTGCCGAGCAGGCCGTAGACATTTGTTCAGAAGCCCACCAGAGAGAACCTCAGAATATCCACATCCTCCGGGACCGAGCGGAGGCATACATCTTACTGCAGGAATATGAGAAAGGTAGTTCAACTCTCACTGACTTCATAACCTTTTCATTTTGTTTGCATAAACTTGTGATTCTTCCTCCGTTTCAGCTGTGGAAGACTATCAGGAGGCACGGGAGTTTGATAAGGACAACCAGGAGATTCGTGAAGGTCTTGACCGAGCACAGAAGCTCCTCAAGCAGTCTCGCAAGAGAGACTATTACAAGATCCTGGGGGTCAGCAGGTAATGTTGCAGGCAGTGTTTTGTGACTATAATAAAGCAGAAGTTTCTGGGGCTCCTGCACTAGCAACAATGAAAGTAGATTGTTTGACTGAAATGCTCGTGTCTTTCACTTGTTTTTTTTAGGAGTGCCAACAAACAGGAAGTCATAAAAGCGTATAGAAAGCTGGCTCAGCAGTGGCATCCGGATAACTTCCAGTCTGAAGCAGACAAGAAAGAGGCAGAGAAAAAGTTTATTGACATCGCATCAGCAAAGGAAGTGCTCACAGATCCAGGTAAGATCTTAAAAAACTAAATTAAGCATGAATACAAATGCTTTTCAGTCCTTATCGGTCTGTCGGCAGTCAAATTTTTTTGTAACATTTTTGTTTAAGTTTGTTTTATCACTGGATGTGCAACACTACTGATCAAAAGTTTGTAAATGTAAAAAAAAAAGTCTAAAGTGTTCATTTAGTAAAACCTACAGTAATGTGAAATATGATTAGAATTTAAAATAACATTTTGTGTTATATTTTCTAGTAAAAAAAAAAATTATGATCATCAACACTGAAACCAGTTGTGCTGCAAACCATGATCGAGTACCATTCAAAAGTTTGGTGTAATTAAGATTATAAAAAAAGATAAATTAATTTAAGATTAAAGATGCATTAAATTGATCAAGGCCTAATGGAAAGACCTTTATAATGCTACAAGGGATTTCTGTTTTAAATAAATGGTGTTGTTTTGTTTTTTTTATTGATCATAAAATCCTGATTTCAACAAAAAGTCTTCAAAACTGATAACGTTATTATTAAATGAGCAACAAATCAGTATATTAGAATGTCTTCTGAAGGATCATGAGACACTGAAGACTGGAGTAATGATGCTGAAAATTCAGCTTTGCTTTCACAGGCATAAATTACTTTCTAAAACGTATTACAATAAACTAAAGAAATGCATTGTATTTTTGGTCAAATACTGTATATGCAGCTTTGGTGAGAATAAGAGGCTTCATTCAAAAACATTGAAATTCTAATCATTAAGTGTCTTCAATTTGATTCGTTCTTCTGTGTTGTTTTCTGTTCAGAAATGCGTCAGAAGTTTGATTCCGGCGAGGACCCCCTGGACCCTGAGAATCAGCAGGGTGGAGGAGGCAGAGAAGGGCCCTTTGGCTTTAACCCCTTTGAGGGTGGAAACTTTCACTTCAAATTCCACTACAACTGAAAACGGAGAGGCTGATGCAGTATAAACGGATAATGATTTGGACTGAGAAACCTGGCTAGAGAACCTGCTTTATCCAAACTGAACTTTGGAGGAAACTTATCAAACAGGGAGTTTTTTTTTTTTTGTAGTTGAGACTTGAATCCAAAGGCTGTTTTGGACTTCTCCAGGAGAAAATTACTTGATCGGGCAAGCACCACTAATTTGGTGTTTGATTTCCGGTCCTTCAGTACGGAAAAATGCAGTCTAGTTGAACTTGGAGTCTTAACACCAGATGAGTCATTTTGGCTCAACGTTTTTGATCTTTCTTTGACATGTGCCATCTTTTAACATCACTTTATCTTTCTCATACTGTCTTTTTTTTCTTTTTCTGCTGCTTATGTTTGTTTTCTTTGAATAGCACTCCAGAATTTAGGGTTGTGGTTTCTTTTCGACTGTGCCATCATGTACTTCTGCCACCAGTATGTCATATTTGCGTTTTTAAAGATTCATCTCTGACATGCTATCAGTCTTGAAATAGATTAAACAGTATTGCACAGTTTTTGGCAAAGGAGGTACCTCCTGCTTAACTACCAGTAATGAACATGCTTTATAGCCTGACAATTTCGATCTGATACCGGTTTGCACAATATAAATATATATTTTTTACTGAAATCTTTGCTAACAGTTTACATGACAGAATGTTTATGATCATTTGACAGCTGTTGCAGATGATAAATCAGATGACAGGCTATAAACCAGTTTTTATTTGGTTGAAGTTTTTTCTCTTATATATCAACAGGTCAGTGTCCCACAACAAAGCTTTGAAACTATTGTTAATCCTGCACTTTCAAATCGAAGTTCAACCAACTTAAGAAATCGACAGATATTGGAAAATACATTTATGAAATGAATAAGATTTATGAAATGTGGCAAAAGTCATTTAAAAGGTTTGCAGGTTTTTTTGGGGTAAACATGCCAGTGTCTCCTTTGACCTCACTGATGTTAAGGACATAGGTCTTCCTAATGTTTTATGCTTGTTTTTCATTTGTTTTAAGCTAAGCAAATCCATGAAAATCTCCAAGATATACTGTATTTAAGAAAGAGTATTGAAAACTCATTTGTCAAGTGTCTTTATTTCTAGGATGAGTGTGTGAACTTGAAGGTAAAGGCACGCATCACAATTACTTTTAATTTTTGGGTTAGAGTCTTTTTATTTTTGAAAATATGATGTAACAAAAAAAAATCACAATTACTCAATAGTACTTTTTAGCAACGCACATAAAAAAATGGTAACACTTCATAATAAGGATGTATTAGTTATAATGAAAATGAAATTACTTTAGAGCGTTTGATTTTATTAATCTTCGTTAATTTCAACATTTACTTCAATATTATTAAAATCAAAAATGTTATCTCTTAATATAATTGAATGGACCTGGGCTAATATAAACTAATACATCAACGAATGTTGCCTCATTATGAAGTTTTACCAAACTGAAAATAAAAAAACTAGCGCCAATTTTTTTTCCCTTATGTTGCGCGCTCCCGTCTCGTGCTTCGGTTACCACAACAACAAGTGAGCTTGTGCGCGCCATAACAACAGTAGTTTTGTACGGTGAATGAATAACGTACTGTACTCCTAAATCGAGTAAGTTAAACGGGTTTTATTTCTCCAAAACAGGAAATTTGTTAAAATGCGGTGCCCAAAGTATTTCACACCGAACGAGGTGTCCGTTCACAACACTCAACGATTTTTGGGTGTCACCGCCACCGCTCCTGGAGGAATATAAAGGCAAGTAACGTTAAGTCAGCCATATCGTTAAAAAATTAAAAAGAATAAACGACTGTGTCCCCAAATATTTTAAATATGTCACGTATTAAATGATTATAAAGAGCATTGTAACAAACTCTGTTTCTTATAGGTGATGTGTTATTGAAACCTATCACAGAGTGTGCAGGGAAGGACATCAGTCACTGGTTTGACCCAGAGACAAAGGATGTAAGCCACTGTAATTACATTTGTCAAATATTTTCATGTTATTGACTCCTATAGGGCACACACAAATAACTAGTAATTAAGTAGGTTTTCCAAATATTTTCTTTAAATATGGTATTTGATTTTAGTATTTTTTCCCAGTATGGTTTGATGATTATTTCAAAGATAAGAAATTGGAGTCAAATCTGTATGTTTTTGATACATTCCTTCATTTTAAAGGGACACTAAGTAGGAATTACTCCCATCTAGTGGTGAAATTGTAATTTGCATTCAAACTAATTTTGCTCTCCAGCGCCTCGCTTTTTCAAATGCGCGTTGCATCTACGGTAAGCGATATGTACCAAAAAGCTTTGACAGGATGTCTTCTAATAGCACTTCGTCGAGTTTTCCTTCAGGTGAACAGGTGTGTTATTTCAAACAAACTGCAACATGACAACTAACAAACGAATGTTACAGTATGAATTACTGACTGTGGAAAACATGAAATATTGTAATTAGTAGTTATGTCTAATTTATTTGTTATATTTTC
Organism: Carassius gibelio; assembly: GCF_023724105.1. NCBI lineage: Eukaryota > Metazoa > Chordata > Actinopteri > Cypriniformes > Cyprinidae > Carassius > Carassius gibelio. The sequence goes on from NC_068402.1 coordinate 5,404,520, forward strand.
TGAATTATATGCATTGTTAGATATAAAAAAAATATTATAATATAGACTGTAACACTGACTTACCTGTCGAGAAGAAAACTGGCCACTTCAGCGTCTCTTTTGAAATCTTTATCAAGCATTAGCTCTTTCCACCTAGAAAAAGCTTCCCCGACATTAACTCTTGTTTTCTGTAATCTACGGTCACGTTTCCTTTTACGTTCTATTTTTTACTGTTTTGGCGACTATGTTTTCTTCTCCTGTGGCGCGGCATATGTATGGTCCATAATAAGAATGCAATCCAGACTTTTAAACTTGCCGGTGCAGTTTCAAGCGCCTCTCACTGCTCTGCACCTGCGTTTCTGGCTCTGACCGAAAAACGCGTTGTGGAAACGCGTTGGCTTAGTACTTTTTGTCCCTCTCTGCTATTATAGTTTTGCAAGATGGCGGAACTACATGGAAGCCTCCATCGACCTACCCATCCCATGTATATAAAGATAATAAATTCTTCATTTACAAGGATTAGTTTAAACACTGGCATAGGTATTTGTACACCATTGAGGGCATATTTATGAATAAAAATATTTATTTTAGATAATAAAATACCTAAAAAGTTACTTATTGTCCCTTTAAATAAGTATGAATTTCCCACCCTGAGAACATAACTTAAACCAAACTAGGCTACTGCATTGCTTTCTGCACTATAAAAAATGACTGCGATTTTAACTGTAAAAATGCTACAGTAACAAACCTGTTAAATGATCAACGGTAATTTGAAAACACGTAAACTGACGTTCTTTGAAATAACTGTTTCTTATTTTTTTTCTTATCTGTTATGTTTATTAGGGTTGTATGTTACATAAAATGATTTCAGTACTTCAATAATTTGGTATATTAATATTATATCAGTTAAAGCATTAAACTGTACATTTAAGGCAAAACCGTTAAACCTGAAATTGTGTATCTGTATTTGGTACAAAACCGTTAAACCTAAAACGGTGTTACCGTATTTTTTACAGTATAATTCTGCCAACCACAGCTGCCAGTTTTTTACCGTATTATTATTACATATTATTTTTTACAGTGTTGGCATGAATTGACAGTATTGAAGTATGTATTATAAATGTCTCATTCACATTTTTCTTTTTATTTAATGTCCCCCTGTAATCTTTCATAAAAAAACAAAAACACTAATTTCCCCTCTCGTTGCAGTGATCTCTTCTCTGATAAGGTGTGGATCAGCAACCTGTCGCTCACCCGAGATGTTAATAATGCAGTAATGCACAAGTTAGAACATGACTGCATTCTAGTCAGTTCCCAAAAACAAAATAGTCTAGAATAGATCTACACTATTTTCTCATTCAAAGAGGTGTTTCACTCAGATATATTTCACAGTAATGGAAGAAAATAAAATCTTTAAGGGCACAACATTTTTTTTTACTTGATTATGGAGCTGATGTTTTTTTTTTTTTTTTTTTTTTGATTCAGTGTTGTGTTTTCCCTTTTTATATTCTTACCCATGTTGACCTATTGACTGGCTGCATTAAATACTACACCCCTAGGGGGCGCTTTTTACACACATCCCCTCCTTGCCCTCGCACTGACTGGCCCTATGACTTCGGGAAGCCGTGGTGGAAGGATAACCGCTACGAGGTTGGGTTGCTGTCTGCCAAAACACGCAGGATACACATTATCAATACTCTAACCTTCCAAGAGCAGAGGCTGGAGGTAGGCCAATATTAACCTGGCAGAGATTTGTAGAGAGCAGAAAATGCCGATGCTGACTCCTCTGCAAAATGATTTCAGGATTGTGCCTAAAAAAGTGTGTATTAATTATTTAAGCATTCCTGAGATAAAATGCATGCAGAGAGCACATTCCTTGTGTCAAATTGCACGCTTGCACTGCACTGCTGCATACTGAAGAGGGCAGGGCTGCTTCATCGCTTTGTAGCTCCTCTTCATCTTTTGATTTTGTCCTCCCTCCCGTTCTTTGCTTCTGAATGTGTATGTGCATTCATAAAGTGAACATGTATTTTCTGAGCAGCCAAATAGTTCTAAGCTGTTATTATCTAAGCAGGTTTGCTCTGAGGAGACTCTGGATGAGATTCTCCAGCGATACCTGCGCTACAATTCCCATGCAGCAAGCTACACCTGGAAGCACAATGGCGTGAATTTGGACATGAGCAAGACCCTGAGTGAAAACGGCATCCCTGCAGAGGACGAGCTTTACTGCGGAAGCCCGGATTGTGACCTCTTCTCTCCATCCATATGTCTGTATTTCAACGACGACCTCACTGAACTCTAAAATCGCATGCTACTAATACGAACAATGGCATATAATTTATTAGAATATCACATCCACTGCGAGCCAATTCGAGCGAGAAGCATGAACGCCACATCAACTATTCATGTGTTCAGTGTTTCATCGATTCCTGTCTGTGTCTTATCGCAGCTCTCTGGGCTTCATCCAATCAAATGCTGAGCAACAGAATAAAAAAGATGAATGCCAGCCTACATAATAAACCTCTGAACCATAAAGTCGGGTAGTTGCCATGGTAATTGCTCAGAGGAAATGCAGCAGCTACTGTATTGTAGGCCACAGCGGACTCTCTCGACCCCAAGTAGCATATGTGTGCATGTAGACAGAAATGATTTCATGCAGCTAACATTTCAATTTAATCACTGCTTTATGAGACTATGCCATTAACGTCTGCAAACGTGCCTCTTTTTGGAAAGCAGTTTTTAATTTGCTTGTGCACCGTGTACTTGGCCTAATGAATTTTTGGGGATCTTTTTGTTCTGTGTGCACAGTAAAGAACATCTAGAACATCAGCGGTTCTCATCCAGTTGTTCAAAGTAAGACCAGATATGCACCAAAGAGCTAGAACTCTAGAACTCATATTTCTTGTTTAAATTAATTCCTGTTTCTGTGATCTTGAGAGACCTGGATTTATATCGAATTTAAGTGGGATTTTTCAAAACCTGGAAAAGTCATGGAAATATCTATAACATATATATACATTTTTGTAGTTGTCAAGCTCAAAAATTATAGTAAAATTTATAATAAGATTATTATTATTTTTTTTTACAAATCACAAATTTCTACAAAAATCCAGTATATTAATTAATAGTAACGTAAATCCTGATAAATGTTAATTTAATGCATCTGTAATTTGGGAATTTTATTAAATTAATTATTTTATTTAAATATTTTTGCTATTATAAATATAATTTAGATTGTTTATATCAATATTTAAGTATATTGCACCTTCTTATATATATATATATATATATATATATATATATATATATATATATATGAAAAAGTTTGAAATGAGCAGCAAAAGTACAAGAAATATCTTCAAGTGACTTCAAATATTGTTTTTGACAATTGGAGTCAGAGTCAGAGTCACAAAGGTTAAGAACCGCTGATTTGGATTTATACCAGCCAAACAATAAAAAAAACTATATTAGACTAAATATGAAAAACTGCATTTAAAGCAGGAAGAAATGTATAAAGCTTTTTGCATCATCAGTACCACGGCTCACAGGACGTCATAATCCAATATGTGCACTTGCAAAATATTATTGTAATTCAGCAGCTAAAAAGACAAATGATCCATTCCATATAATTTTCCTAATAATTTATTCTATTTTGAGCGGCTCTGAAAACTTCCTTTGTTCTGTCCTGAGCTTAAATAGTTAATTTTTAAGCAATGCAACTGTGTGATGCAAGTGTGGGCATGGCTGCGGCAGCGCTCCCCCCCAGCCAACCTCACATCAGCCCTTTCGATCCACTTTTTTTTTAGATCATCATTATTTTTATCTTTTTTTATTATTATTATTTTAGATTTGTTTTCACAAAGGTGGGTGCCTTAAAAGAATATAAAGCTGGCCATGTTTGTTTCATGCTGCGCCGCGTAAAGTGCGCGAGGGCGTTATACTATGTGCACTTTCGAAAAAAAGAAAAAAAAACCCAGACAGTAACCAGGCAAGTCTGAAGCAGAGAGAGAACGAAAGCTCACACAATAAAGCGAGTTGAAATACAAGTTGCAATCAGCTATACGCTCCCCTCCAGACACAATGTGATTATTTTTAAGGAGGGAGGGGAGGCTGGAGAGAGAGAAAGTGAGAGAGAAAGACAGAGAGAGGGAGAAAAAAGGCAGGGGGGGGGGGGGGGGCGTTCTGAAATAATATAGTCAGCCATTTTTATGTAAGGGGATTTTTCTTATTGGGGGGGGGGGGGGGGTTGTTAAAAAATAAATATAGGGGCGGCCATCTTTGTTTCTCTGCCTTGTAGTGTAAAATATTCCAAAACGCCCCCCACTTTTTGTGTGTCGATTTGAATATTAAACAAATATCATAATTCGGAAGGAATACACTTTTAGATCTCGCGGAACGGGGTCACCGACGGGAGTATAATGTCCTCTCTTCTCCGTTCTTGTGAGGATGATGAGGGCACGGCGGTTAATTCCGAGGGAGGAGATTTTGATGAAGAAGAAGAAGACGACGGAGACCTGGACGAGAACGCAAGCGACATAAACTCGCCGGCGGCTCCTCGAGAAACTGCAGCGAGAGCCGCGCCAGGTACCGTCACCGTACAGTCCGCGGAGCGCGCGACAACGCAGCCAAACAAACGCGAGCGCTCCGACAACTGCCACAGCGACATCTGCGCTAATGCACGCTTCACTCTGGCTCCTCTGAATTGGCTTTTGCTTTATTTACCCCGCGTGCATTTTGGCAGAGAGTTGCATGGAGTTTGGCTAAAGTTGACCGATCCCCCCTCTCTCTGTCCCGTCAGTGTCATTCATCAGGTCTGTCATATGATGGTGCTTTCTCATCTCCAGCTGTGATCCGACAAAGGATCATTAAGCCGCCACTTTGTCGTTTTGTGGTTGCCCCGAAGGCTACAGTTACTTGGCACTCGAGCAGTTAAAGAATAACATGACAATGCATGTATCTAAAGAGGCGTGCGCGTCAGGACTAACGCTACAGCTTTGATTGTGACAATGTAAATAAACTTGACCCGACCCACTGCCGCCAGGTTCAGGACAGGGCAGAGCGATGCTTTCACTTTTCAAAACGCCAGTTTATACGCTGTTACCATCCCTCCGGCTGTTTTGAGTGTGGGGACATGTCAATAAAGCGTTAAATTATTATGTATTTATCTATGGCATAACATCAACCGATAGTGATGAGTCAAAAGTTTCCACTATTTATTCGATCACAATAGCGCCGGCCACACAGAATGAAAAGCCTCAAAGCATGCTGATTAGTTTGTCCTTATGTAATTGCATTTTGTAAGATTTTACTTTTTAAAAAACAACTTGTTATTTTAACTTTTATATCACACTCTGTAGCTGTGCTGTTGTTTGTGGTCTTATATTTTGGGCCCCGTTTGGTGCGTAAAACCGCTGTCTCTCGCCTGTGCATCATTTGGCACGCGCGTCCCGTCTCGACCCCGCGACCTTCAGCTGCGGTTCATCTGGTGGTCTGCTCCCCAGGTACAGGAGTTCACGAAGAGGGGAGCATCAGCTCGGCTCGCGGCCTCTCGATCACCGAGCCCCGAGTGCGTGCTACTGCCGCCCCTGGCTGCAGCGCGCGCGGGGAAAGTGCTCTGCTTGCGCGCCCCTGCAACAAACACACAATCACATCGAACTCGTTTATCGCAGCGCAGCGGTAATAGTTCTAATCTGCGATGTCAAACATGGAATGCTGATATCTGCATTATACAAACAAACTGTATCAGGGTGAATGATACAGTGTAAAAAGTGAGAAGGTGCACTACTTGTTACAGTGAGGAAGTATTTCTATCTTATTATGTGACTTATTTGGTGTCAACTAATGCAGCCAGGTTGATTTAATTATAATTTAAATTATAAATGTAGTTATAAATGTACTTTTGAATTTAAATAGGCAAAACCAAAAAAGAAAAAAAGGAGCTGTTCACGTGTTCTGCACAGAGCTGTTTGCTTTAAATGAAAGAACAGACTGATTTGGTTTCATCTGAACGATTTTACATGGCTGCTGTAAACAGTCACATGACTCGAGCTGTTTATCTCCACTTTGCCTTTCTGAAAGATAATGTCTGTGTCAAAGCACCTTTTATGGAAGCATGTCAGACTTGTCATAATACAGGTACCTTATTTGGATGTAATGTTAACCATTTTTAGCACATCTTTAGGTGAGCTGGCTGGGTGTTTAAAAGAAAAAAAAACATTTTGAACATTTTGTGAAAGAAGTTGCATCATTTAATTATTCTTCAAATATTTTTACTTAAAGTAATTTCTTCAGCTCACACAGTGACATTAAATTCTCATCTTATGGAACACTGCGTACAATATTTATCATGGTCTTCAAATTCACTCCGTAAATAGATTTCGGAGAGTCGTAATTAGGTCATGTTTGTGAGACTAATTCATTAAGTCCTACAGCTTAGTTCAAGTCAGAAGTGGAATGATTTATATTTCCTGTGTGACAGTCTTGGTCTCCACACAGCACCTCTCATGTTGTTCAATAATTGAAGTGGGAAATTATTTGATGGATACCTCAGAGGGTTTGCATAGAATTATGGTTACTTTCATTTCGTCAGTCCTCCCATGTTCCCTCATTTCCCCCCATCTCTCTCACTTAGATGATGGTGAGACATCGGACAGGGACAACCTGGGGAAAAAGAAACGAGGCCCCAAAAAAAAGAAAGAGACGAAAAAGAAAGACAAGGACAAGGAGGGGAAGATGGCCAAAGCACGCAAGCGCAAAAAAATAGTATGTTGTTGCTGCGTTTTCTCTCTCTTAATGTTGAAGTGCACTGTTTTTTAATTAAACCTTTATTAAATAGTAATTTGCAAGCTGTCAAATATAATAGCAATAAGTCTTGCATGTCAATATTTTCAGAATAAAGTCGATTGAATGGAGATAATCTCTATGATTATTACTATGATATAATTTCTGCAATCATATACTATGATTGCACTCATTTAAATGAAAATAATTTTTATAGGTTTTGTGTTTTTTTAATGAATGCACTATAGTGACCGTTCTAATTATTTGCTCAGTTTTATTTCTCTGTTTCTTGCAGGACAGTGATGTAGAAAGAGACTCGGACTATGCCGTGAACTCTGACAGTGCTGCCAGCAATTATGGAGGAGAGAAGAAAAAGAAGAAGAAACACAAGGACAAAAAAGAGAAGAAAACCAAGAAAAAGAAGAAAGAGGATGAAGACAGCACGCATGAAGAGACCACAAAGGTTATTCTTTAGCACTTTCTATGCCTTTTCTTGCTCTGCCTGCAGAGTTGCATGCTATTTCCCATCCGCTCTGCTGATACAGGTTGTGTACTTCTCTTTATTCTCCTCTGTATCCAAATCAGACATATAAAAAGTGTAAAGCTCAATTAGTTTATTGAACTTAGAGTGGTAAAACTGTTTTGCTGTAGTTGGTATTCATGTAAGAAGGTGTTTCGTTTTTGGTCCGTACTGAAATCAAGCAAGTTATCCCATGCAAATCAGTATTTTAAATAATTACATAAAAATTATAATGCCAATCTTAAATAGGAGTTAATGGGTACTAGATAATTTTACGGAGTGTCTATTTACACTAAATAGATAGAAATTGATTTTATATCCATTGAATACGTTTAAAAATAGCTGTTAGTATTTACAGTTTACCAAAAGATGAATCACAGCTGAGCTGGTGCTAGTACTGTATATGCACGACATTACACTCAATATAAAGTGTTTGCAGACAAAATCTTCTCACATTCCCGAACACATATGCAAACACATCATCATAGGTTGATCTTGCACTTGCATCCAGAAATTATGACAAGTATAAACTGTGACATGGCGCTTTTTGCTGTTGCATGTCCACGACAATGTACAACACACATAATTACAGTTCACATGTAGTGGAGTCTAGGGCTCAGATGTTTCCAGATATTTATTACTCATCCACACTGTGACAGCCATATGATGAAGCCTTTCTTCCAGCCGGTAGAGATGAAAACGTCAGCCCAGCTGGCCAGGGAGTGGGGACTGGAGGATGTCGATCACACATTCACAGAAGAAGATTACCACACACTAACCAACTACAAAGCCTTCAGCCAGTTCATGAGGTACTGTCCTGCACCAGAGGATTCATACATTGTAGTTCCTTTCAGCAACACTTCTGTAAACATATGATCCTCTGCAGACCCTTGATTGCTAAGAAGAACCCTAAAATCCCCATGTCCAAGATGATGACCATTCTGGGGGCCAAATGGAGGGAGTTCAGCTCCAATAATCCATTTAAAGGCTCGGCCGCTGCCGTCGCTGCCGCCGCAGCCGCCGCCGCAGCAGCCGTAGCTGAGCAGGTCTCTGCAGCAACAGCCTCCCCTGAACCTCCACCTCAGCCACCACCACTTCGCAAGGCCAAGACCAAAGAGGGCAAAGGTGAGAGGTCACAGAGCATGGGCAGCTGCGTGGGTTTCAGTACAGGACTTGTTAATTCACTTTGTTTAAACACACAGCATCCAAAATTTGTGTTTTTGTCGGGCTGAGGGCTGCTGATGGTAGACATGCTGTTGATTTTTTTTTTATACACTACAGGTGATAAAGGAAAAAATTTTAACGTATAATATTTTCCCCAGTTTGTTATTCACAGTGCATTAAAACAATTGTTTTGTATTACAGGTTTATTGAAATGTTATGTTTACGTGAGGCACTTCCTCGTTTAAATATTCACACATTTGCATGCAATTGAAAATCTGAACTCAATGAAATCTGATAAACCCACGCTCAGAATTCTTGTTTTCTTTTTCTTTATTGAAAAATTATGGAAAAATCTATCTAAAATTTGAGTGCAATAAGCTTATATATTACAGCACAAAATGATATGGGCCAGAAAAAAAAACAATAACAAAAAAAACAATAACTATATTATTTATTTTTGTTTTATCTTGCAAGTGAATATTTTGTCAGGGAAGAGTTAAAATTTCGACCGGGCCAGTAGAAAAAAATCAGAGAGAGAGACCTGCAGAGTAAAGCCTTTCATGCTCATATCCCATATTTTTTACATTAAATTTGCATTTGCACTCATTTTAAGATAATATTTAACATCTTTAAATCTAATTTCATAGAAATCTCAAAATGTATATTGATAATACCTAAATTCACCTAAAAGCATTTTTAAACTACTGATTTTAGTTTTTTGTGTTTTATTTTTAATACATCTGGACAAAATTTGGTTTCATTTCAATATTGAAATATTGGTTTTCGTCAGGTCCTGGCTATAAGAAACGCAGTAAGAGTCCTCGCGTCTCAGATAAGAAGAAGCCAAAGCCCAAGAAAATGGCTCCTCTGCGTATTAAACTGGGAGCTCTTGGTAACAAGAGGAAGAAGAGCAGTTCGGTGAGAGTTTGTGTGTAATACGTCTGCACATGTTGGGTGCAGTAGTTGTGTTTGATCTTGTGTGTGGTTGTAATTCAGAGCGAGGAGGTGGATGAGGACGATTCTGAGCAGGAGAACTCCAGCGTTCACAGTTCATCAGTACGCTCTGACAGCTCGGGACGGGTCAAGAAGAACAAAAGGGGTCGCCCAGCAAAGAAGAAGAAAAAGGGTGAGATGTTTACCTTTCCTTATTGTATTGGATCTGTCTTTAAAAACGATGTCTTAATCATCTGATGTATGAACTGAATAAAAACTCCTTTTGACATGAAAACAAGAATGTAATGTAATCTTACCCAATCTTTTCCAAAATTGTTGTTTCTTGATTCATCACTGTAAAATTAAGGGAAGTGCAAAAGAAGGATGTACACCTTCAAGTGTACATACTGTATATATATATATCTGTATATATATATATATATATATATATATATATATATATAAATATATATATATATATATATATATATATATATATATAGCGAAGTTCTTTTTTTCTTTGCTTAGGAGTAGGAAGTTGTTTGAATACCTTTGTAGCTGTATATCGATGACGGCCATGTTGCTGACAGCAATGTTTAGTCAAATTATATGTAAATATTTGCTGCACACGTTCCTCTCAAAAGCAAAATAAACACACAACAAAAATAACAGGGGTGAGAAAAGAGTAGTTAAGAAAGCATCTAATCAAAGCAATGAGCATATGTTTGCACCAGCTCTGTAATTCGGCGCTCTAGTCAAGTCAAACTATGTTTATTAATATAGCTCTTTATTCAATAGATTGCTTTAAAAAAGAAAGCAGCTTTAAAGTATTGAAAAATAAAAACTTTACTTTTATTACTTATTATTTAGTTCCTAGATTTCGTTTGAAGTATGTTGGCGCCTTTAATAGTTTAAAATCGTTTTTTAATGCAATTGAAAAATTGCTTCAAAGAGTTGAAATAGATTTCGTGCCTCTCAATGTCTGTTTCTTTCTCAGTCCTGGGTGATGAGGATGGCGATGGCTATGAGACTGACCATCAGGACTACTGCGAGGTGTGTCAGCAGGGAGGGGAGATCATTCTGTGCGACACCTGTCCTCGAGCGTACCACCTGGTGTGCCTTGAGCCTGAGCTTGAGAAAGCCCCTGAGGGCAAGTGGAGCTGTCCTCACTGCGTGAGTCACATCCACCCAAACCTACAGAACTACAGACTGATTATAACCTGAAACCTGATACTTTTTCCACATTTTATATGGGAAGGTCATCAAAAACATGAAAAATTGTTGTCTTTTGTATAGTATGAGATACATTTTTCTTCATAGGCTCTTCATTGTATGCGTTTAAGTGTATGTTTTTGTTTTTCCAGGAGAAAGAAGGGATCCAGTGGGAAGCAAAGGAAGACGACTTTGAGGACTTTGAAGAAGAGTGTGACGATGTCCGGGATGTGGAGGCAGGGCTGGGAGGAGAGGAAGAAGATGATCACATGGAGTTCTGTCGCGTATGTAAAGATGGAGGAGAGCTGTTGTGTTGTGACTCCTGTCCGTCGTCCTATCACATTCACTGCCTGAACCCCCCACTGCCCGAGATCCCCAACGGAGAGTGGCTCTGTCCACGCTGCACTGTGAGTAATGCTATGTCACAGGGCTTTATATTTATTTATTTTTGTTGTATTGGAAGTCTCTTAAAAACTATGCACTGATATTTTACGCGGTTTATTGTTTTTCCCATATCCCAGACCCAAACACTTTAAACTAAAATGTTAAACTATGCTAATAGAAACATAAACAGTATCAATATTTATTGTGAACTAAATGACTTACTGACCCATAGTTGTGGAGTCACCACAACAAACAATTTAGTCCTAATAAAGTTTTTCCAAAAGTTAGTGTACTTGCTTACCATGGAGACAACACTGTCAGTGAAGAGCATGCTTGAGATGAAATATGAGACATGTGATGTGTGAAGAAAAGAAAGCAATGCAAGGTAAATATCACTTGTTGTGAACAATGTTTGTAATTTTATTTTCAGTCCAGGTGGAATTTTGTTAAAATATGCAAAAATGTGTGAAAATATAATTTTATTGTGGGTATAAATGTATCCATAAATGATAGGAATGAATTACATCTGTGTATATACATTTATATATATATGTGTGTGTACATATATAGCATTTTATGTAATTTTAATACACAAAATAAAATATAGCTCAGTTGAGGTAAGTTAGTTTACTTGTGCTGATTTTAATTTGATGCAAAATTAGTTTTAGTTTGAGAGATTAAGTAATTTATAAGGTTACTTAAAGGGATAGTTCACCCAAAAATCTAAATGATGTCATTAATGTCTCACCCTCATGTCGTTCCAAACCTTCAATGGAGGGACTAAGAGCTCTCGGACTAAATCTAAAATATCTTAAACTGTGTCCCGAAGATGAACGGAGGTCTCACGGGTTTGGAACGACATGAGGGTGAGTCATTAATGACATCATTTAGATTTTTGGGTGAACTATCCCTTTAAGGAAAATAGACTTGCGAATTTTAATTTGTAATCAATGCTTTACAGATTCGTCAGTGATCAGTTTAGTGGAAATATTTCATATGATCTGCAGCTTCTGTTGTTTGTTTTTTAGTGTCCACCAATCAAAGGGCGAGTGCAAAAAATTCTGCACTGGCGATGGGGTGATCCCCCGCCCCCTGTTCCTGTCCCTCCGCCCCCAGACGCACCCCCTGATGCACCGCCCCCTCCCCCTATGAAGGGTCGTCCAGAGAGAGAGTTCTTTGTGAAGCTTGTGGGACAGTCCTACTGGCACTGCACCTGGATCACAGAGCTACAGGTGCGTCTGTAAGACATTGTGAGCCAGACATCACCGTTAAACGACACACAGACATTTCCCTTATCCATATCTATCCTTCCTCAGCTCGAGATCTTCCACTCTGTGATGTTCCGGAACTATCAGAGGAAAACGGACATGGACGAGCCGCCCAGCCTGGACTACGGCTCCGGGGGAGAAGAGGATTCTGGGAAGAGTGAGAAGCGGAGAGCCAAAGACCCTCAATATGCCATTCTGGAGGAGAAGTACTACCGATATGGCATCAAGCCTGAGTGGATGATGGTGCACAGGATAATCAATCACAGGTGAGTGTTTTTTGTGTTAATATACTACATACTGTCAGAATATTAGAAATGTCTTTATGTGTGTGCGCAGTGTGGATAAGAAGGGCAACTACCACTACCTGGTCAAATGGAGAGATCTGACCTATGACCAGTGCACCTGGGAGAGAGATGAGCTGGACATCCCTGAGTTCAGCGCACACAAAACGCTGTACTGGAGACACAGGTGCAGTCACGCATCAATGTTTCAGAAAACTGTCACAAGGGTTTGAATCCTCTCAGAATCTTTGTTTCCTAGCAATCCATCTCGGATGATGGAATAAGCAGTGTTTTGTTGTTGTTTTTTCTCATAGGGAAGAAGTGATGAAGGAGGACCCAGAGAAGCCAAGGAGGATGAGGAGGAGAGAGGAGAATGATGAAGCCCCATGCACGCCTGTTAATGATGTTGGTGTCAGCCTTTTCTTTTCCTCCAGTGGTTCAGGAATAACATTTTTAAAGCAAAGTAACACTTTTATGTTAAGTCAAACAAGTACAGCTTAGTCAGAATGGTGTCAGCTGGTCATATATTTAAATGTAATGTATAATAGTTTTTATTTTTATAAAATTGGTAATATCCTGTAGTTAAGATGAATCATGCGGCTGCTAGATCATATTTAATATTAATTAATAGGTTATTAATGTAAAAATTAAATGCATTTAATATATCACTACTTTTACTTTCTGTTATTGAAAAAAACTTTTAAAACTAGCAGTTTTTTTCATAATTACATCAGAAATATCATATATATTGTATGGGAGGCCTGTGAATCAAAAAAGTATCTTGCAAAAAAGTAGCATCTAAAAAGAAACACAACAAAATGATCATATTAAGAAAGAATTTCACCGTCATAATATAGCACATTAATATGCAAATTTAGCCGTTCAGTGAACTTCAAACTTGCCCTCGTGAAAACTAGCATCTAGTTGCTTAGATAATTAAAGGCCAGACATAACAATAACACACTATTTGTTGATCGGTTCAGTTGTCTGCTGTTTTCTTTTCTGTGTTAATTGTATAATAAATTGTGTCATGCAATGCTGCCAATGTGTAGCATCTTAAATATTCATGTCCTGAAAAATGTAGGCTATTAATTGCAGCCTTAGACACAAAAAGCTATATTACCATCATAAATAGATTGGAAAAAATAAATATAAAATTACAAACAGAATACAATGTTAATATTATTTTCTATGATAATCTAATGTCTACATTTTAAGATGGGGTGGCCAATCCTGCTCCTGGAGGGCTATCATCTAACACACCTGCTAGGACGTTTTGATTTTGATTTTTGAAGCTTTTAAAACTATTGTTTGTGTATCATATCACAGTTTGAGAGCCACTCTTTTATGCTGTTGATTTACTTTTATTTTCTCATACTATCTACCTGTTAATAGTCCACAAAATTGGGTCCTACCATCTTTTTCTGCCTCCTTGCCATCTATTTTAAATAGCTCTGATGTTACTTTATTTTTAACATTTGCTTTCTAACACAAAGTCCTTTTTTGGGCATGTAGGACCACCCTTCTTGTTTCTAAAAAGTTCTCTACCTAACTCTCTTCTCTCAGCCTACCATCAAGTACGAGGAGCAGCCGGACTTTGTGACAGAGACAGGAGGGACGCTGCATCTCTATCAGCTGGAGGGCCTGAATTGGCTGCGGTTCTCCTGGGCACAGGGAACAGACACCATCCTGGCTGATGAAATGGGCTTGGGCAAGACCATCCAGACTATTGTTTTCCTCTACTCGTTATTAAAAGAGGTCTGTGACGCTCCGCTTACAAAAGTGTATTTTAAATGACATGTAAACTTCTAAACCTCACGTCTCTCTGTCCATGTCTCTCTCCAGGGACACACTAAAGGGCCGTTCCTGGTGAGCGCACCGTTGTCCACAATCATTAACTGGGAACGGGAGTTTGAGATGTGGGCTCCTGACTTCTACGTTGTCACTTACACCGGGGACAAGGACAGCCGGGCCATCATCCGTGAGAACGAATTCACCTTTGACGACGCGCCGGTGAAGGGAGGAAAGAAAGCCTTCAAATTACGGGTGAGAAGGAGAGGAGATGGGCGCTGGAAGGGGAAGGAATGACTGCTGATTGGAGAGGTGAAATGCAAAGATGGACAATGTAGAAAGAAAATGAAGAGAAATGTGACGGAAAGAGAGAAGCCATAGTAATAGAGAAGAGGCAAAGGATGTCATTCTGGTGCTATAGGAAGAAGTGATTTTACTCTAACCATTATTTTCATTTTTTACCCATCATCCCTCTAGAGAGAAGCGCCCATTAAGTTCCACGTGTTGTTGACATCCTATGAGCTTGTGACCATAGACCAGAACGTCCTCAAGTCTGTTGACTGGGCCTGTCTTGTAGTGGATGAAGCCCACCGACTCAAAAACAACCAGTCCAAGGTACGCCGACTTAGTTAGGTTTTCCTGTGCTTTTGTCCAAGTTTTGTTTGGTTTGAGGGAGTGTGTGTGTGTGTGTGTGTGTGTTTGGGTGATTCATCCTAATCTAATACAGCACATGAAATAACTTCTTGTGTTCTTGGCAACAGGGTAGATTGAGGACAACAGATATAAACTTTTATAAACCATTATAAAAAAGCCATTACATGTTTTCATTCAATGAGTCACTAAATAAGAAAGAATTTGGGGTTATTGAAAAAAATTTGCATGCATTTGATCAAACGCAATAAATTAATAATTGTTTGAATGATGAACTGTTTTGTATTTTAATATATTTTATAATTGATGAAAGAGCTGAATTTTCAACAGCCATTACTCCAGCCTTAAGTGTCACTTGATCTTTTAAAAAGTCATTTTAATAAGCTCATTTATTGCACAAGTAACTTTTTTATTAAAGCTGCAGTCGGTAACTTTTGACTTTCTAGCGGTTAATAAACAGAACTGCTTGCGTCTTGCGGAAGAACATCGTAGCCGGAACTACTTCTCTCTGTTTATGTCTATGAAGAATCACAAAGGTACTGGGTTACTCTGCCGCGGTATCCCCGAAGCAATCTAAAATAGTCCGAATATAAACACTTATTATAGGTGCACCCTAGTGATTCAGGACAAGCTAAAAACACGGTTTGGAAAATGGATTCACGGTGTACTCGTTTATTATATAAATTTTTCTACATTTTGAAAACAAACAAAGTTACGGACCGCAGCTCTGATTGGTTGTTTCTTACCGGAAGCGATGGATTTCTGCAAATGGCAATAGGACACTGGGAGGAGCCAGAGGAGCTTGATTTTCTCAGATTATCTGTCTCATATTCTACTATCAGGACATAATGACAGGTTTAACAAATATGTAAAAAAATATATTTTTACAAAAGTTACCTACTGCAGCTTTAATACTGAAAACAGTTCTAAAATATTTAATAATAACCGAGATATAAGAGTCCTTGCTTAAAACCAATTTTAATTACTTTTTAAAAATCCGTAGCGAACCCAAAACTTTAAAGTGGTAGGATGATCTATATTAAGAATAATCGACACATTCAGAAATTAAATAACAACTAATTTTACTCATTATTGTACACGTTTTGCAAAAAGATATAAAATAGTTTAGATAGACTGGCACATCATGGTTTCATAATGAATCTATAGTAAGCACCTTTATATATTTCCAGTTAAGTGAAATACAGATTTTGTATGTGTGTGTGTGTGTTTTATTAACTGAAGATGGTTGTTGTGGTGTGTTAGTTCTTCAGGAGACTCAATGACTACAAGATAGACCATAAGCTGCTCCTAACAGGAACTCCTCTCCAGAACAACCTGGAAGAACTTTTCCATCTTCTGAACTTCCTGACACCCAACCGCTTCAAGTATGACCATACGCATAAAAGCACATTTACTGTATATGCTTAAACAGATTATAAAAGTGTCCCAAGAAGTATGTTATATAATGCAATGATATACATTTTTTTGATACATTCTGAGGCCACTGCACATCAGCACAGACACGTTTTAATACTCAAAATAATTGGACTACATCGCTTTATCTCTGTCCTTCAGTAATCTAGAGGGGTTTCTAGAGGAGTTTGCAGATATCTCTAAAGAGGACCAGATTAAGAAACTGCATGACCTGCTCGGCCCACACATGCTCCGGAGACTCAAAGCTGACGTGTTTAAGAACATGCCGGCCAAAACTGAGCTGATCGTCCGAGTGGAGCTCAGCCCCATGCAGAAGTGAGTCCTCAAAGTGTCTCGACGTGTATTTATTATCTCAAAATAATCAGCAGTAGAAGGAATATACAAATATTGAATTTGTTTAAATACATTTCTTACTATGCATGCTAGCCTTTTTCATATGTTTTAACGTGCACATTGTGTAATAAACAGAAAATACTACAAGTTCATTCTGACGCGTAATTTCGAGGCGCTGAATTCTAAGGGAGGAGGAAACCAGGTGTCTCTGCTCAACATTATGATGGACCTCAAAAAGTGCTGCAACCACCCCTACCTCTTCCCCGTCGCTTCTGCTGTAAGAGCACACACTGTATTTCTGACGGACACAACAACAACAAAAAAAAGTAGTGTGAAATCCTGCCACCTGCTGTCAGAAAATTGGATTTGCTTGATGCTTTCAAAATGTTTGGCTAATAGTAGTGTTTAGTGTTTGACAAGGTTTTTTTTTATCGTGCATATGGGCGTCATAGATTGTCTTGTGTTACAGGAAGCTCCCAAAACACCAAGTGGAGCGTATGAAGGTGCAGGTCTCACTAAGGCTTCTGGGAAACTCATGCTGCTGCAGAAAATGCTCAGAAAACTGAAAGAGCAAGGCCACCGAGTGCTAGTGTTCTCTCAGGTACAAACACACAAGAGAATGCTTTCACTTAGCTTGTGTTTTACACATAATAAGCTGGAATGCACACAGGATCCCAAATTGTGGTTTATTAGTGCCCCCAGGTGGTGTGGAGCACACCTCTGGAAATGTGAGAATATTGCAATATATATGTGGTTTGAATTTCTCTGTGTTTCTAATCATTACAATCTCATTTGGAGCTAGTGGCAAGCTAGGTGTTTCTTGGATGGTCTGATTTGATCAGATGTGGTACTTTGCATGCATTTTAATTTCGTCACGTCTTACTATATCTTATTTAAACTTACACTGGTTCCTCCCCAGATGACAAAGATGCTGGATTTACTGGAGGATTTCCTGGATTATGAGGGCTATAAATATGAGCGAATTGATGGAGGCATCACTGGAGCTCTCCGACAGGAAGCCATCGACAGATTCAACGGTAAGAGCAGTGCAGATAAACATATTTAGGTAATATTACTGTAGTGTGTTTTGGCGAGTTGTGATCCTGTCATGCTTTCAGGTCATTAAAAAAATTTTTATAACCTGAATGCAAAGCAAATCGCTTTGGATAAAAGCGTCTGCTAAATGCATAAATGTAAATAAATGTATATTAAAACATTAGGTGGTACTTAGATGGTCTGATATGAAGAAAGGTGGTCTAAAATGTTTGAGAACCTCTCAGCTAGAGATTTGGTTTTAATAGCTATTCAGATGTCATCACAAAGCCATCTTCGCGCTCTCCTCTCTCTTCTCAGTCCAAATGTTGATGATAAA
Source organism: Carassius gibelio (assembly GCF_023724105.1). NCBI lineage: Eukaryota > Metazoa > Chordata > Actinopteri > Cypriniformes > Cyprinidae > Carassius > Carassius gibelio. The sequence goes on from NC_068402.1 coordinate 5,422,622, forward strand.
TGTGAAGCTCATTGTTTGTAAGACTCAATCCATTCTTGGAGCCGTCGAGTAAGTTGTTTTCAGATGTGGAGGAAAGTTTATGCCAAATGCCGAACGTCTTATCTCGAAACGGCAGTTGATTTATTTTATTGTCGTGGAAGCAAAGCTTGCAGTTTACAAGGGCAAAATTACTTGAGGACAGACACGGTTGGTACATCATATCACTGTTTAAAGCATTTATGAAGTCTGGAGTCATTGCTGAATTTGAATATTACAACGTTTTGAAGGATATATAAACATTGTTGCTATAATTAAATCTTTTGCATTGTGCTCCGGTGAGAGAGGTTGTGTTTGATTGATTGTGTTATAATGACTTGATGACTTTTTGGTTGGCCAAAATTTATGAGCAAATCTTTAAAAAAATCTCCCAGTGAGCAATTTCATTTAACTTTAAGGAATTAAGGAAGTTTTTCCTCATTTTGACTTGTTTGGGACATAATATTTTCTAATTTCTCTCTCTGTCGGTCACACAGCTCCTGGTGCGTGTCAGTTTTGTTTTCTTCTCTCTACTCGAGCGGGCGGTCTGGGAATCAACTTGGCCACTGCGGACACAGTCATCATCTTCGACTCTGACTGGAATCCGCACAATGACATTCAGGTAAATATAAAACAGCGGAGTGTCTCACCTGACAGGTTTGATCTGGGGTTTTCTCTGTCGAGTGCCACCTAGAGGACAGTTTGAGTACTGAAAACCTAGAACAGCATCAGTGAGGTTTCACAGCCAAATATATTTAGAATCGTATCTCTTGTCTCCTCTTAGGCCTTCAGCCGAGCTCACCGTATTGGTCAGGCCAATAAAGTGATGATATATCGGTTTGTGACTCGGGCCTCAGTGGAGGAACGAATCACTCAGGTGGCCAAGAGAAAGATGATGCTCACACACCTGGTGGTGCGGCCCGGTCTGGGCTCAAAAGCTGGATCCATGTCTAAACAAGAGCTGGACGACATCCTCAAGTTTGGCACGGAGGAGCTTTTCAAGGATGAGATCGAGGGTGGGATTGAGACATTCAATTGAGATTAATGAACTCGATCGTTTGCTTGTTGAAATGTTGTGAAAAAACTTGCTCTGTAACTCTCTGCAACATGTTGTGATACTGAAGGTTCACCAGCTTGTTTCTTGTTTTCAGCGGGGGAAAATAAGGAGGATGACAGCAGTGTAATTCACTATGACAGTACCGCCATCGAGCGCTTGCTAGACCGCAGCCAGGACGCCACAGACGACTCTGACATGCAGAACATGAATGAGTATCTGAGCTCCTTCAAGGTGGCCCAGTACACCGTCAGAGAAGATGACAAGGTGGGAGGAGCTTTTCTGGAGTATATAAGAGTGGGGCTTTTGAGGAAGTTGAGAGATATCACCAATATTTCAACAATAATACTGAAAAAATGAGCCATAAAGCATGTTTTGATTTAACAACTATCTGAAGTATGTGCCACGTATGTCTCTAACTTTCCCTGCCAGAGGATTTTTTATCATTATAATAATAAAAATAATAATTATAATGATAAATATAAATATTTTTTTTTAATTTCAAGACTTAATGGAGGCCTCAGATATAATAAATTTTTTGCATTGACTTTTTCTGAGATGTTTCTCCTAAAAAAAATGCTTTAAAATAAAGTGACAGTAGGTGCGTTTATAACGTTGCAATATTCGTAATTCAACTAAATGCTGCTCTTTTCAATTTTAGACAAAATTATTCAGCAGCACTTATATTGATAATAATAAGAAAAATTAGCCTAAAGGATCACGTGACACTAAAGATGCTGCAGAAAACAGCTTTGCCATAACAGGAATAAATTACAGTATATCTGAAAATACATAAACACAATAATATTTCACAATACTACTGGTTTTACTGTATTTTGGATCAAATATATTTAGCCTCGGTGAGCATAAGAGACATAAAAAAATCATACTGACCACAAACCTTTGAACAGTAGTGAAAAATAGACTTAGAGATAGAGATTTTTGGCTTACAGTAATTAGTATACAGTTATGAAAGTAACGTGTATAACGTGTCTCATATAATTTAGTCTTGCATGAATGTAATTAGAAATGTTTGATCTTTTTGGAAACTCTGTTCTAGGATACTGAAGATTACTAGGGTCTTTTTTCAGGAGAAACATCTTAAAAGCAATAGACTTGGTCTCCATAGAATATTGCTGGTGTCTTTGAGAAACAAATGCGATATTAAGGAGATCTCATTTGTTGTTGTGTCCAGATCGAGGAGATCGAGAGAGAGATCATTAAGCAGGAAGAGAATGTGGATCCTGATTACTGGGAGAAACTCTTGAGGCATCACTATGAACAGCAGCAGGAAGATCTGGCCCGTAATCTGGGTAAAGGAAAGAGAGTCCGCAAACAGGTCAACTACAATGACGCGGCTCAGGAGGACCAAGGTAGCTTCTCCCACATAACAATTTAAGTGAAAGGTTATACAAATGAATGTCAGTACTTTCTGTGCAATGTTGCAGTTTATTTCAGTAACGACAGCACTTGAACTCCAACTTTTTTTCATCCATCCATCCATCATCTTCCGCTTATCCGGGGCCGGGTCGCGGGGGCAACAGTCTAAGCAGAGACGCCCAGACTTCCCTCTCCCTAGCCACTTCCTCCAGCTCTTCCGGGGGGACCCCGAGGCGTTCCCAGGCCAGCCGGGAGACATAGTCCCTCCAGCGTGTCCTAGGTCTTCCCCGGGGCCTCCTCCCGGTGAGACGTGCCTGGAACACCTCCCTGGGAAGGCGTCCAGGAGGCATCCGAAATAGATGCCCGAGCCACCTCAGCTGGCTCCTCTCGATGTGGAGGAGCAACGGCTCTACTCTGAGCTCCTCCCGAGTGACCGAGCTTCTCACCCTATCTCTAAGGGAGCGCCCAGCCACCCGACGGAGAAAGCTCATTTCGGCCGCCTGTATCCGGGATCTTGTCCTTTCGGTCATGACCCACAGCTCATGACCATAGGTGAGAGTAGGAACGTAGATTGACCGGTAAATCGAGAGCTTTGCCTTACAGCTCAGCTCCTTCTTCACCACGACAGACCGGTACAGCGACCGCATTACTGCTGAAGCTGCACCGATCCGTCTGTCAATCTCACGTTCCATCCTTCCCTCACTCGTGAACAAGACTCCAAGATACCTGAACTCCTCCACTTGAGGCAGGAACTCTCCACCAACCTGAAGTGGGCAATCCACCCTTTTCCGACTGAGAACCATGGCCTCGGACTTGGAGGTGCTGATTCTCATCCCAGCCGATTCACACTCGGCTGCAAACCGTCCCAATGCACACTGAAGGTCCTGGTCTGAGGATGCCAACACGACAACATCATCCGCAAAAAGCAGCGACGAAATCGTATGGTCCCCAAACCGGACACTCTCCGGCCCTTGGCTGCGCCTAGAAATTCTGTCCATAAAAATTATGAACAGAACCGGTTACAAAGGGCAGCCCTGCCGGAGTCCAACATGCACCGGGAACAGGTCTGACTTACTGCCGGCAATGCGAACCAAGCTCTTGCTCCGGTCGTACAGGGACCGAACAGCCTCCTAAGTAGGGAGCCGCCGACCCCATACTCCCGGAGCACCCTCCACAGGATGTCGCGAGGAACACGGTCGAATGCCTTCTCCAAGTCCACAAAACACATGTGGACTGGTTGGGCAAACTCCCATGAACCCTCCAGCACCCTGGAAAGGGTATAGAGCTGGTCCAGTGTTCCACGACCGGGACGAAAACCACACTGTTCCTCCTGGATCCGAGGTTCCACTATCGGCCGAATTCTCCTCTCCAGTACCCTGGCATAGACTTTTCCAGGGAGGCTGAGAAGTGTGATCCCCCTATAGTTGGAACACACTCTCCGGTCCCCCTTCTTGAAAAGAGGGACCACCACCCCGGTCTGCCAGTCCAGAGGTACTGTCCCCAACCGCCATGCGATGTTGCAGAGGCGTGCCAGCCAAGACAGCCCCACAACATCCAGAGACTTGAGGTACTCGGGGCGGATCTCGTCCACCCCCGGTGCCTTGCCACCGAGGAGCTTTTTAACTACCTCGATGACTTCAGCCCGGGTGATGGACGAGTGCCCCTCCGAGTCCCCAGCCACTGCTTCCTCAACGGAACACAAGTCGGTGGGATTGAGAAGATCCTCGAAGTATTCCTTCCACCGCCCGACGATATCCCCAGTTGAGGTCAACAGGTGCCCATCTCTACTGTAAACAGTGTTGGTAGGGCACTGCTTCCCCCTCCTGAGGCGTCGAACAGTTTGCCAGAATCTCTTCGAGGCCAACCGATAGTCCTTCTCCATGGCCTCACCGAACTCCTCCCAGGCCCGAGTTTTTGCCTCCACGACTACCCGGGCTGCAGTCCGCTTGGCCTGCCGGTACCCGTCAGCTGCCTCCGGAGTCCCACAAGCCATCCAGGCCCGATAGGACTCCTTCTTCAGCTTGACAGCATCCCTTACTTCCGGTGTCCACCACCGGGTTCGGGGATTGCCGCCTCGACAGGCACTGGAGACCTTACGGCCACAGCTCCGAGCAGCCGCAGCGACAATGGAGGTGGAGAACATGGTCCACTCGGACTCAATATCTCCAGACTCCCTCGGGATCCGGTCGAAGCTCTGCCGGAGGTGGGAGTTGAAGATCTCTCTGACAGGGGGCTCGGCCAAACGTTCCCAACAGACCCTCACAGTACGTTTGGGTCTGCCGAGTCTGTCCAGCTTCCTCCCCCGCCATCGGATCCAACTCACCACCAGGTGGTGATCAGTTGACAGCTCCGCCCCTCTCTTCACCCGAGTGTCCAAGACATATGACCGAAGGTCTGATGACACGACCACAAAGTCGATCATCGACCTCCGGCCAAGGGTGTCCTGGTGCCACGTGCACTGGTGGACACCCTTATGCTTGAACATGGTGTTCGTTATGGACAAACCGTGGTTAGCACAGAAATCCAATAACAGAACACCGCTCGGATTCAGGTCAGGGGGGCCGTTCCTCCCAATCACGCCCCTCCAGGTGTCACTGTCACTGCCCACGTGAGCGTTGAAGTCCCCCAGTAGAACTACGGAGTCTCCAGTTGGAGCACTTTCCAGCACCCCTCCCAGAGACTCCAAGAAGGCCGGGTAGTCCGCACTGCCGTTCGGCCCGTAGGCACAAACGACAGTGAGAGACCTATCCCCGACTCGAAGGCGCAGGGAAGCGACCCTCTCGTTCACTGGGGTAAACTCCAACACATGGCGGCTGAGCTGGGGGGCTATTAGCAAACCCACTCCTGCCCTCCGCCTCTCACCATGGGCAACTCCAGAGTGGTAGAGAGTCCAGCCTCTCTCAAGAAGTGTGGTTCCAGAGCCCAAGCTGTGCGTTGAGGTGAGCCCGACTATCTCTAGTCGGTACCTCTCGACCTCCCGCACAAGCTCAGGCTCCTTCCCCGCCAACGAGGTGACATTCCACGTCCCTAAAGCCAGATTCCGTGTCCAGAGATCGGGTCGTCGGGGGTCTCGCCTTCGACTGTCGCCCGATCCTCTATGCACCGGCCCCTTACGCTCCCTCCTGCAGGTGGTGAGCCCACAGGAGGGCGGCCCCACGTCACTCCTTCGGGCTAAGCCCGGCCGGACCCCATGGGGGAAGGCCCGGCCACCAGGCGCTCGCATACGGGCCCCAACCCCGGGCCTGGCTCCAGGGTGGGGCCCCGGCTGCGCCATGCCGGGCGACGTCACGGTCCTTGATTTTAAATCTGCCATAAGGGGTTTTATGAACTGTTCTTAGTCTGGCCCGTCACCAAGGACCTGTTTGCCTTGGGAGACCCTACCAGGAGCATATAGCCCCAGACAACATAGCTCCCAGGATCATTCGGGTACTCAAACCTCTCCACCACGATAAGGTGACAGTTCAAGGAGAGGACTTTTTTTCATGTTCTCTATAATAATTTGAGAACAATCCAAAGAGCAACTTTTGCGTTAAACGTAAGAACATCTGACTGTCTGTACAAAGGATGATCTATGTAACAATCCCCATCATTTGATTAGTGACTTAAAAAGAGTCAGTCATCTGAAATATTTATCTATCTCATGTCAAAATGTTTCTTTGTTTTAAGTTTGTCAAATTGATTTTTGAAGCCCAGATTTTCAGAGTGCTCTCAGACTTCTGGAGCCCACTGTATTTTAATTATCCAGTTTTTCTTGCTTTTTATTATAATAAACCATGTTTGTGCTTCTCATATGAAAGCAGTGCATTATCTCATATAAATCTTGTAGCAGCTTCATTCTTGGCATGTGGTTTACTACATTACTTCTGATTGAGTGGGACAGATAGACTGTATCCCAGTTAGACTGCTGTTTTGGTCAGGTTCGAGCAGCCACATGCAGTTGACTCAAAAATGGCAACATCCACAACACCCAGGGGATGCCCAAGTGTGGCAGCCTTTCATTTATGTGTCAAAAAAAAAGAGAAAAACAAAATGGTCAGGAAAAAGACAAATAACAGAAACGAAAAAGGAGGTTTTCTCCAGAAAGGAACAAAATAGAGTTTTTGGTTTTCTGATTTTCTGCGTAATTACAGTGATAACTGAGACAAACTGTTGGTACACTTACTTTTCTTTGTGTATCCATGCATGCCTGAACTGCAGGGTCAAAATGTTGCAGCATCTTCTCTGCAGAAGTTATTACGTATGCACAGAAAACAATCTGCTGGCCTTTTTAAATGTTTAACGGCAGCCTGTGCTTCAATAATTGACATTTGTGGGTTTTTTATTTTGGTTTAAACAGCCCTGTGTTTTCCTGTAGAACTAAATCATTCTCTCTGACAGCTGAATTTGAACAGGACGCTTGTGCAGGGTTAGATGAGTGGAGAGACAGAACATTTTGCCACAGAAGAGCCAAATTTGAAACGATCACATCTGTCTTTTTCCACTGTTGGAGAGGGTTACCAGACTGATATATAAGATTTTGGTTGGGCTTTGTTTGAAGGTTCTGGTGAATGGAAATTGTTTGACTACTGCTGAACATATTTTGTACTGTGGTTTATTACTGACAGTGCTCTTTTCTATCTGATTTTACAGAGTGGCATGCTGACATTTCAGATAACCAATCAGAATACTCCGTGGGCTCAGAGGAGGAAGATGAGGACTTTGATGAGAGACCCGAGGGTGAGGAGCATACAGTCTATGAATCAGACACTCTTTTAATAAATTTTCACATATTTTTCTTAATATAAATAAAATAAACATAATGCAGTGTTATAACCAATAGTTAAATATCATATTATTAATATTATAAACTAACCAAGCCTATTCCAAGTTATTTATAATTGGGGTTGCAAAAAAAGTGGAAAATGTCCAGTAAATTTCAGAAACATTCCATACATTTTGGAAGCTTTCCAGGATTTTTTGCAATATTTCAGGGATTTTTTTTTTTGGAAAGTTTCCAGATATTTTCCACCCCTTTGCAATGTTATTTATAATTAGGTTGGAATAATGTTCAACTGAACTAAATATAAACCATATGTTTACAGTGTTAATTCATTTAGGTTATTGTTATTTCTACATAAACATGATACAGTTTTAACTTTTTAAGCTGCATAAATTGATATTAGTTCATGTATTATGAATGAATAAGAATAATATACAATATATAACAATATTGCATTTATAAAACAATACTAGTATTATTTATTAATTCATGTAAATGTTAACACTGTAAAAAATAGTTGTGTTGAAATGGACTATATATATATAAACTCCCTAACCAAAGTATTAAACTATTAAAACAATTTCTGCTTATACTATATGCTATTATCAATATACTTTTAAGTATTAAAATATAAAAATTATATTAAAAACCATTTGTGCTATGGACATTGCAACTTAAACCATGCAGTTTATTGAGGAGAGATGCTGTTTCTGTACTTACAGCTTCACTCACAAATGTACAAATATAAAGGTAGCACTTTATTTTACAGTCCTGTTCCTCATGTACATACGATGTACTTATTATAGTAATTACAATAACTATGTAATAACTAGGTACTAACCCTGAACCTACCCCTAAACCTAACCCTACCCCATGTAGTTATCTTGTATTACCAGAACTTTCTTAGATAAATACACTGTAAGTACACTATAAGTACATGCAAGTACACGTACTGTAAAATAAAGTGCAACCAATATAACTACTAAGCCCAACATCTTTTGGCCCCTTTTAGACATTAATTAAGACATTTATTTGCTCCTTTTGGCACCTCGTTGGAACGTCTTGTGGTTTTGTCAGGTTCTGCTATTCTCCAGGAGGCACGTTCACGGTTTATGTATTGCAGCTGTTCAGGATAATGTATCCTTCCTGTGCTGTAACCCTGTTTCCTGATGCTGGCTCAATGAGATGGACATGTTGAACTGATCTCTTGGCTGACTTTCCTCTCCTCCTCTCCCCTCGTCCAGGTCGCAGACAGTCACGCAGACAGCTCCGAAACGAGAAGGATAAACCACTGCCACCCCTGTTGGCCAGAGTGGGCGGCAACATTGAGGTATCGTGTGGCTATTCTTTACTTGTCCGTTTGTGTTGGCACAACTATTGTAAATGGCCATTAAAAGATGCATGCTTAGTGTCAAATCAACACAAGCCTATTGGTCACAGTTTAATGTGATTTATAGTGTATTTTCCAAGTGTTTGCTTATCTGGAGGTGGCCTGCGTGCGTCCAGTATATACAGCGTCTCTGGATGCATGCCTCTTATAATTAAATTGACTGACATAGAGCTGGAGATAACAGGGCTGCATTCTTCCAGTTTTGAGAACTGCCCAGTAACGTTTCATAATGTCAATAAAAGCATGTCTGTTTTTCGTATAAAACCTGATTAGATTAAAACAATTTACACAAAAATGCAATCTGTCATCTTCTGCCCAATCGTGTGTCTGTGTGTGTTGTTCAGGTATTGGGCTTCAATACACGCCAGAGAAAAGCCTTCCTGAATGCCATCATGAGATGGGGGATGCCAGCTCAGGACGCCTTTTCCTCACAGTGGCTCGTGCGGGACCTCCGCGGCAAGAGTGAAAAAGAGTTCAAGTATGTCTTTCTGTACCAGTAAATGTGTTTGGAAAATGTAACTTGATACAGAAGTGTGTAAACTTCAGACTTGGGCACCGCTGAGGAAACTTTTGTCTTTTCCATTTACTTTGTTCCTCTGGCAGGGCGTACGTGTCGCTCTTCATGAGGCATCTCTGTGAACCGGTGGCTGACGGTTCGGAGACGTTTGCTGACGGTGTCCCGCGCGAGGGGCTCTGCAGGCAGCCGGTTCTCACGCGGATAGGGGTCATGTCTCTGGTAAAGAAGAAGGTCAGTGTGGGTCTGCCACATTTCTGCTTTTGGATGAACTAAAAGTTTACAAAAAATGTGTTTCAAATAAATGCTGTTTGCTTATATTCTTCAAAAAATACTAAAAAACTAAAAGTGTGATGGTTTCCACAAAAATGTAAAGCAGCACTGTTTTCAACATTACTTGAGTTTAGTCTAATGGCTACTGGAAAAACTATCAGGAATAAATTACATTTTAAAATAGAAAATGGTTGTTTTAAATTGTAATAATATTTTTTCTGTATTTTTGATTAAATAAATGCAGCCAATGTGAGCATAAGAGTAATAAAATTGACTGACCCATTTTTGTGACTGGTAGTATCTGTTCTTAATATTCATCTTTTAATGATGCTTTACAGTGCAATGCATTATCTTTTATACAGCTGAAAAAATCATCGAGCTATGCTTTAAGCACCACTGCTACAGCCATTCACATTCAGACAGACATCACGGGCCATTGCATCTTGTCTCATGCCATTTTTAAGTGTCTTGTCCTGATTTAAAGGGTTTGTTCACCCAAAAATGAAAAGTAGCCCATAAATTACTCACCCTCAAGTCATCCTGGGTGTATATGACTTGTTGCATGCATCAATCCAAAAGAAGTTAAATAAAAAGCGCCCATCCGTTAAAAAAAAATAAAAAAGGTGTCTCACACAGCTCAGGGGGTTGAACAAAGGCCTTTTTTGCAAGAAAAATATCCATATTCAAAACGTGAACATGTTAAAATAGTTAAACTGTAAAATGTGTGTTGAAAACCATGCATGATTTTTAGTCTTCAGCACTTGAGTTACTGTACTGAAGAGGCAGGTGTGTTTTACATTGTGTGCAGGTGCAAGAGTTTGAGCACATTAATGGGAAATGGAGCATGCCTGAACTGAAGCCAGAGATTACTGTGGACTCCAAGAAATCATCAAGAGCTTCTTCGCCTGCCATTAAGACAGACACTCCCACTCCTGAAATGAGCTGCAACAACACACCGTGCACCTCCAAACCAGGTACAAACCCACCCAAAACCCCCATATGAGAGAATCTCTCACACACAGAGACCTTACCTGACGTAACCTGTTCCCACAGCCACTCCCTCTCCACCCGACAAGATAGAAAAGAGCTTGAAAGAGGTGGAGAAAGACGAGTGTGAATCCATGACAGAGCCAGAAAGAGAGAGAGAGAAGGAAAAAGCGAAAGAAGGAAAGGAGGGGGAGAGTGTGGAAAGCACAGAGCCTGGAGAGGTAAGTAAGTGAGTGTGTGTGTTGTGAGGACCAAATGCAAAACCTGAAATCACCCGCATTGTGGAGAACATCCAACAAGGAAAACAACTTGATAAGCATAATAAATGATGTCTTAATGAAAATAAATGAAAGGTTTGTGCAGTGGTTAGGTTTAGGGGTTATAAAAGGCCATTATGTCTAATATAACAACAAGTAAGAACAATAGAAAAACATATCCAGCATGATAAACAAATGTGTATGTGTCAGGGTGTGTCAGGGATTGTTTTATTATATTGCACTATGCGAACCTGTCTGTTTAAATCTGTTGTTTCAGAAACTGTGGAGTCTGCTTGTGTGTTTCATGGAGATAACATTTCTGAATGCACATAGTAATCATGCTTCCAGGTTCTTCTGACAAGCTGCTTTTAGTGATGGTTCTGAAGATCTGTAAAACATTATATCATGTAATTTATCATGAAGTTATAATACAATTAGAGTCTGGCATAGACTACTGTTCAGAGGTTTGGGGTTTGGTAAAATATGTATTGTAATCTCTTGTGCCCCCCCCCAAGGCTGAATTTATTTGATCAGAAATGAATTTATTTTCGGTAATATCATGAAATATTATTACAATTTCAAATGACCTTTTTTCTATTTTAATGTTTTTAAATGTAATTTATTCCTGTGATGGTAAAGCTGAATTTTCAGCAGCCATTACTCCAGTCTTCAGTGTCACATGATCCATGAAATCATTTGGTGTGAACCATTCACCCACTTGTGAAACATAAGAGAAGATATTTAGAAAAATGTGCTAGTGTTGTTGTTTTTGTCTATGCAGTGGATGTTAATGTGTACCAAAACGCATCAGTTAACAACATTCTTCAAAGTATCTTTTGTGTTCCACAGAAGAAAGAAACTCATACAAATTTGGAATGACATGAGGATGAGTACATTATGACAGAATTTATAATTTATAAATAAGCCATATTTATAATGTCATCGTACATGTGTACTGTATAATGATGACAATAGACAGGATTCTTTCATTCAATCACATATCCTGATGGAAATCTAAAGGCCCAAACCTTTACAAACCCCATACAAAAAGCACTTTTTGGATATTTTTTCTCTTTTTTTTTTTTTTTTTTTTGTCAGTCATGTAATGCAAACCAGCTCTCTTCCAGGATGCCTGAAAAAGCAGGAAGCAAACAGTCCCAAGCCCTTCGTTAGCAACTGTCCTTTGCTAAACATCTGCTATAATGTAATATAATGAACATCTGTTATAAAATAATGACTTTTTTATTTGATTTATTTGTTGCTTGATACAAAATGAATTTGGCTGGATACATCTTAAATGGCCATTCCGGCGTGCCTGAGGAAGCTAGAGATGCCTCTGCAAGCATTTGCTTGTAAACAGTAACTTCATCCATACGATGCTCAAATAAAGAATGTGTTTATTTCTCTTCTTCCAGACTTCCACCGCAGTAAAGGAGGGTGAAATAGAGCCTGTAAACAGTGAAAAAGCTCAGACATCCGAAAGTCCAACAAAAGCTTCTGAAAACTCAAAAACAAAAGAAAGCCCTGCCGTCTCTCAGTCTTCTCCAAAAGAAAAGAGTGAGACAGAAATACAAGAGGAGGAGAGCACTGAAAAAGAGGCCTTCCCAGAGAAAACATCAGATTCTCCATCTGTTAAAGATGAGAGCAGAGGTAACTGCGGCCGCAAATGGTGGAATCTGATTGGCTGTAGCGCCAGTCAGTCATTTTATTGTGATTTGGGGTTAATTGTTGTCTGTCATTACAGAGGTTTTGAAAGGGGACAAGGCAGAGAAAGGAGAAAAGGCTGCAGAAGAAAAAGAGAAAAGTGAACTGACGTCTCCTCCCACCGAAACAACAGAAAAGAAAGAGAAATTAGATCAACCCTCAGATGTCAAAAAAGGTGAACATTACAATGCTACTTCTTCTTTGCTTTTTGTATATTATATATAGATGCATAGTGAAGAATGAAAAAGTGTTGGACCAAAGTTGTGTATGCAATCTAACACATACATTCACAAAAACAGCACCTAAACTCAATGGTGCAACCTTCAGTGGCACTGAATTTAAGCCTTCATTTTTGTGTTTTAATGAATGGAATAAATAATTAAACTAAACATGACTTGTTTTTCTTTTTTCTGTCGTGTCATAGAAGAGGTGAAGGGTGAAAAGGATGCTGTGAAAGAGGTCAGAGGGCAGAGGGAGGAGGTCCCCAAAGGTAACAGCAAACCCACAGAGCGTCCCCGGTTTATGTTCAACATCGCGGATGGAGGATTCACAGGTAAATACAAAAAAAATGTATAAAGCTGCTGTGTGCCATTTTGTCTGTGTTGACATGTTGAAGGTGTCTTTAAGCATTCCCATTTATCTGCTCAGTATTTGTTTTTCGATTTTTTGTTTTAATCTGGGGCTGCTCACGACTTCATAAGTGGGAAATAGGAAGTTTTTCAAATATATTTAAACTTCTTATTCTAACATAGAATGTCTTTAAAATCTCAGAATGGCTCAGTTCATAATAAATGCAGTGAACTTGTTTATTGAATGTGCTGTGCGATTAGCGCACATTTGGAAACCCAATGGCCACCAGTTATGCTTTATTTTCACGGCAGACGATTACAGTTTGTCACTAGATTTTTAAATAATCAAAATAAAAGATAAAAAGTGCAGAATGAATTGCTAGTTTAAATGGTTAACATTTTAAATATTGGAATAAATATTCTACACTGGATTTCATAATGAGATATTGTATTGTGAGATTTTGTTATCATTGCATCCCAAATATATATATATATATATATACAATTTTTTTTTTTTTTGATGGCTGCAACACTTTCCAAAAAGGTTGGGACAGAGATTAAATAAAAGTAAAAAGGTTATAGAATATCCACGTTAAACTGTTTTGAAACAGTTCACAAAAACAAGGTGAACTGGTAATATTTCAAGGTATCATGTTTGGGTATTAAAGGAGCATCTCAAGCAAACCCGGATCATGGCTCATCAATTTGTGCCAAATTTCATGAGAGAAGTGTCAAACAAATCAAAAATCACATTTCGCAATGCAAAATTGCAAAGAATTTAGCTCTTTCGCCAAGTACCATACATAATATTTTGAAAAGATTCAGGGAATCCAGAGAAATCACAGTACATGTAAAGCAAGGCAGGAAACCTCAGTTGAATGTGCTTGACCTTTGAGCCCTCAGATGGCACTGCATAAGAAACTATCATCCTGTGATGTTAAATATAGCCACATGGGCTCAGGAGGACTTCAGAAAACCACTGTCATTTACCATAGTCTGCTTCTGCATCAAGAAATGCAACTTGAAAACATTACTCCAGGAGAAAGCTATACATTAATTGTATGCAGCGATGCTGGGTTCTCTTGGCCAGAGCTCATCTCAGATGAGTCCAAAAGACAGTGAAAATGTGTTCTGTACTCAGATGAGTCCGCATTTCAGCTTGTTTCTGGGAAAAATGGATTTCGAGTTCTAAGTCCCAAAGGCCAAAGGTACCATCCAGACTTTCATTAGTGACAGAAGTAAAAGCAAACGTCTGTCATGGTATGAGTTTGCATTGGTTTAAACGTACTATTGAAATGGAGGCATAAATTGGGATTGTACAGAGAAATATACAGCCATCAAGATGATGTCTTTTATGGGAAGTCTATGGTTATTAGATCAAGACGATGCCAGCTCTCATTCTGCATGTGCTACAACAGAGTAGGTCTGTAGAGACAGAGTGAATGTGTTAGACTGGCCTCCAATTGAAAATGTATACCAATCATGAAAAGGAGAATAAGTCAACGACAAAGTCTTGTATAAAGCAAGACTGTTTTTTACTTGCAAAGCTAACAATTAGTATACACACTTCCCAAACAATAAAACATTACAATTAAAAGGAAGGTAGATGTTACAGTGTTAAACATGCCTCTTTCCTGACTTTTTTGGAGTGTGCCGAGGCCATCCAAATCAAAATGTGTACATATTTATAAAATACATTTACATTGGTCAGTGAAAACTTTGGAAATCTTTTCTTTGTAACTAAATAAAAGTTATTTTATTGCATTTTACAAAATGTCCCAACTTCTCTGGAAATGGGGTTGTACATGAAATATATATAAAAATCAATTAGTAATATTTGATTTATATCCTACATTCTCAATATCCATTACCATTTCTAGGGCTATTTTGAAATATTTTTAAATATATGTATGAAACTATATATTTTCTTGCAGTTTGGCAAGACCTTCCTTAGCACTTTCATGAGCTTTGGGCAAAATACACATCACAAACACAACTCATTTTGAAATGCAGTCAATGGAGGAATGGTGTAATAATGACATTTTCGATTTTGTTTGGCGCTAATAGCTCAGAAATGACACCCTGCTGCTTGAAGTTTGCAGTGTCAATAAAAAATTATTAAGTAACAATTGTGTCACTTAAAGTGGCTGGCCATCCTACTCATTGCCACATCTTGACCTTTATCCATTTTTATCCTTGTAACATCACACTAGTTCATTGTTTACCAAGTATTGACAAGCACAGTAATTGTGGCAGGTAATTGTGGCAACATTACGTAAAGGTGCTCGCTCATGTTAAATAAAGCATGTACCGTTATGATAAAACACAATGTAACAGTGTGTTGTCGAGGTAACATGACAGTGTGGTCACATTCTGAAGTGCATTTTAGCTTCTGTTCAGTGGTTTTACCAGGAACGGCAAGTAGTGATTTCATCTGTCAGTGGTTTATAAAAGCTTCCCTTAGATTAGTTTCCATCGTTCACCATTGATTATTTCCTAAATTGCTGAAATACGAAAACCTATGATTTCATGCATTCTGCTTATATTCATGGGCAATCAGTATGTAAACGCACACTTTTGTGTTTATGTTTTGTGTGCAGATACTGAATAAGTGCATACATCAATATTTCTCTGTGAGACTAATACTATGAATAATTGGTATGTGGTAAGGGTGGATACTGTAAAGGGAGTATTGGGAATATAAAGGGAGAGTTCAAGAGTAGGAGTGCCATTTTCTCATCACAAATTCTGGGAAATTATTTGAAGATGATTGTAATGACCAGCGCTAAATTATTTTTCATCTACTATGAATCATCACCTGACAAATACCATCAATGTCACTTGAAAAAAGTGTTTGCTTTTTCTTCCATTTCAAACTGTTAACTGCTCAGATATGCCAGAGTTGGTTAACTAAATCATAAAACTCACTTGTAAATATTTTAATCAAGGATGCATGTTGCATTGGTTATCGAGCAGATATTAAAAGATTTTAACCTCAGTATTGCATATTTAATTGTGCATGCTCATTTCTCATTTTTACATTTGCCATCATCTAATACTCACTTAAATGTTTATAAAATAAATTTTTTAACATTTAAAACTTAATTTTTTTTATTATTAATATAGTCAAAGCAGCATCAAAAATATCATATTCTAATTAATTTATTAGTATTAGCCTTAACACTTAAAAAATGTATTGGCTTATCGATATCAGCCATAATTGTATTATCTGTGCAACCCTGATTGAATATTTTAACCCCTTAATATTTACCAGCCCTCTGTTAGCAGTCTGGTGCTCATTTGTCTGGTCTATTATTTCTTTGATTTTTCTTTCCAAGCCCCAGCCGCTATAAATAGTTTCAGTTCCCAGAAGCCAATCACTGTATATAGTTTAATTTACACTTAAAAAAAAAACAGGGGTTTATGCATATCGTTCATAAACATTTCACCAGCGCTGAGAAAACATTTCAAGCAAACACTAAGCACACGCTGGAGTAGTTTATAGATCGCTAACTCCATTTACATACTTGCTAGCTTTGTTGTCGGAAGATTGTTACCTTTTGTTTATTTCTTCGTCTGCAGGTATAAACAGATTGTAAGTGATATGTGGCCGCGTTGTGTGTTTCTTTTATCTACAGAGCTCCATACTCTTTGGCAGAACGAGGAGCGGGCGGCCATTTCTTCAGGCAAGATCAACGAGATCTGGCACCGGCGACACGACTTCTGGCTGCTGGCAGGCATCGTGTGGTATCCTTGTAGATAGGCTGCTGTCACCGTAGAAATAATCCAGTTCCATTAATGTATATTTATACTGCGTTTACTAAATGAACAGTTTGTTTAGAGCCCAAAGCCAAGAAGAACAAGGAAAAGCGGGGTTCCTTCAAATACATCAGTTTTCTTTAGCGAAACTACAGACAGCAAAATTGTTATTCTTTTATTTAAAAGATAAAGATCTTTAGATTTGAATGCATATCATGGTCTAGTGTAATTTGACGGGTTTGAACTTTGACCCTTGACCTGTTGAAGCCATGGCTATGCACGGTGGCAGGACATTCAGAACGACCCGCAGTTCGCCATCGTTAACGAACCTTTCAAAACTCAAGTCAACAAGGGAAACTTCTTAGAGATGAAAAACAAGTTCCTGGCCAGGCGCTTTAAGGTATGTTGTAAATAAAGAATCTTAATAAATCTTTTGTTTAGTTAAGTTTCTTTTCTTTTTGTTTGTTGTGATATCCGTGGTGGAGTTTTATTTGGTTTTCACTGTGGCTTTTGTAGTTATGTTACACGGTTTGTCTTGCGTTGCGGTAGGTCATTGTTTGAAAGCTGCTTCTTTTGTTCTGTCATTTGTATCATAATTATATACTTGCGTGTCTTGTTTTGGCATGCTTCTTACTCTACCTTTTGTTCTGCTGTTTGTGTGATTTTAAAGATCTCATCTCTACATCTCGACACGTCACATTCGCAAACCCAAACCTGAACATGCTGACACGCGTTCTTGTGAAACAGCCTTGTCTCATTGTTTTTCCTGTTTTTCACTTCATGACATGTTTCACATCCTTTTCTCTACATCCTCGTTTTTCTTTTCTCAGCTTCCCTCACTCTCTTTCTCGGTCTTTCTCTTCTTCTCTTACATAATTCCGAATGTGTTGAGCAACCTGAGAACCGCCGTTATTCCAGTGGAACTTTTTTCAATTGGAAGCTGGTGCTTTCTCATGCTCATAAATCACTGGAAGGGTTTATCGTTCCAGACGTAACTTTTCTGACAATTCTGTTCAAGAAATTTCTTAATTACTTATTATTTTGCAGTCTATCTTTCTCCCAGTTTCACTCTCCCTCAGTCCAACTCTGTTTTCTCAGTTTTTGGCGTCTCTTAATCGGTTTTCTTTTTTTCTCTCAGCCTCTCACCCATGATATTTTTTCCATTGTCTTTTCTTCACTCTTTTAAAGCAGGAATTTGAGATGACTCTTGTGCTTAGATGATGTAATGAAAAATTGACTACCGTTCAAAAGTTTAGGGTCAGTAAGATGATGTTACAAAAGATTTATTTTTCAAAAAATGCTGTTCTTTTGAATGACAAAAAAATAAGTTTCCACAAAAAATATAAGCATCAACTGTTTTCATTGTTGATAATAAGAGGTTATTTCTGAAGGATCATGTGAAAATGCAGACTGGAGTAATGGCTGCAACACAGGAATAAATTACATTTATTATGTTACATTTATCTCACCAATCTATAAAGGAATAAAACAGTAATATAAAAACATATCATAAGGATAATAATCGTTTAGTTTGAATATATAGGGTCCTATTTTAATGATCTAAGCGCACGTCCCAATCCACTTTTGCTAGTTTAACGACAGGAAAATGGTCGGCATGCCCAGGCGCATGGTCTAAATGGTTTGTCCCTTTCTCTTAATGAGTAATGGGTGTTTTTGGGGCGTAACATGGAATAAACCAATCAGTGTTATCTCACATCCCCTTTTAAAAGCCAGTTGCGCTCGCGCCATGGTGGGTTCGCTATTTACATGGCGTAATGTAATTTTTCCATTTTAAAGATGTGTGTGTAATAAGCAAAGTGTATGTGCATTGTGCACCCTCCTATAGACGCATATTACTAATGCACTCTTTAAATAACAAAGAAAGACTTTAGACCAGGTTTGAGTTGGTCTATGGCACAGTCTATTTTCAGTTCCTCAAAATAGCAACGTGTTAACAATGCACCTGAACACACCTCTTTTTTAGACCAGCATGGGCGCACAAATTAGCGCAAATGCATTTGCTATTTAAATAATGCGGCACATGGCGAGAATATGAGAACTGTGTCAGGCTGAAACTAGCAAAAACACTCGTGCCGCATTGCGCCAGGTGTAAGATTATGGAAGCATATTCAATTTGGGATGTAATATGCAAAATGACAATGCAATATGTAAAATGGCAATGCATTTCTGTATTTACATTTACATTTTCCAATACATTTGTGCAACATTTGGTGCAAAATGAAAATGAAATTTGCTATTTCATACACTAGTTTTAATATGTAAAATGAATACTACTTTTAACGCTTTATAAGTTGCAAAATGTAAATGAAAATGTATTACAGAAATGATTAGATATGTGTAACATGTTCAAGCAAAAACTTTGGCAAAATGATTATTCAAATGTTAATTTTCTTAATTGCATTTACACTCACAGTCAAGACACTTACGATTGTATTTTCATTCAATGTCCCCCGATGAATGTAGCAAAATTCAATGTGCACAGTTAAAATGCATTCTGAGCCGATCTTTAAGCAACAGCTGCGAATGGAACGGCTACAGCGACTGGAAATTTGCTGTCACACCACCGTAGCCAAGAACATAAAAATCACTAAGCAACGGTAAACAGGACAGCGCAACGCAGCATTAATTCATTTATTGAGATACAGAAAAATGTAATTTACAAAAGCAAGAGAAGGATTGCTTTTGGCATTAAATGACAATCTTTTGTCAGAAGAGGAGTTTTTAATATTGTATGATGTAAATAAGTCTAAAAACCTAGATTTACCATGTAAGCAATGCTTGCCTTTTAACCTTGATTACATGGAGGAAGACGAATGCTTAAATGAATTTCGTGTCAGAAAATGTGACCTACCAATTCTGGTAGATTTTTATTTTATTTTTTTAATTCATTTAGAAGACGCTTTTATCCAAAGCGACTTACAATGCAATCAAGCTATCATTTATTTTATTTTTTTTACCTATCATGGTAAAATAAAATATTTTTTTTATTACCTGTATAGATGTTCTCGGGATTCCCAATGAGATCGTTTGTGATCACACAATCATAAACTGATGCAAATTACAGTGTCATATGCCATAAAACATAAAATTTATTTACCTAATCTCTCACGTTGTAGGTGACTCCGGCAAATCAGCTGTTCTCCCGAAGTAGACCGTTAAAGTAGAACGTCACAAAGTATCAGTTAAATTCACGCATGCGCAATACAACGCCAGAATGGCGTTGCCGTTCCACCAGAGGCTGTTGCTTAAAGTCCCTAATCACTGGGTGAACAAGGCGGGGCTTGCAGAAGGTCAAGAGACTCAAGACTCAAGAGGATTCAATTGAGAGAACATGGACAAGACAGTTGGTCCGTGTACGTTTTTATTATAAAAACGTGTGCGTTACAAATCGGTTTATGGCTTCAAAATTTCATTCGCACTTGTGGGCGGTGCTGAAATGATCCTTTCATCAGCACCATTGTTTTATCCATTCAAATTTAGTTGGTCATTTTCAGCTGCTGTGCCAGATCAAGTAGTTAGTGGGTTGCCTGAACAGCTAGCGGACTAATTTAGTCTTACACACAAGATCTCTCTCTCTCTTTCTCTCTCAGTTGCTAGAGCAGGCCCTAGTGATAGAGGAGCAGCTGCGTCGGGCTGCGTACCTCAACATGACCCAGGATCCGACTCACCCGGCCATGGCCCTGAACGCTCGATTTGCTGAAGTTGAATGTCTAGCCGAGTCCCATCAACATCTAAGCAAGGAATCCCTCGCAGGAAACAAACCTGCCAATGCTGTCTTGCATAAGGGTGAGGAAAGTTTGTGTGTGTGTTTGTCTCAAAAGTAATCTTTAAATGAAAAATGAGAGGGAATATGTTTGTGTGTAACTGGCGTCTTGAGCGTGTGATAAAAGGCTTCTGGATAGATCCAGTGGGACCAGTGCTCTTGCCAGCTCTGATATGAGAACAGTTTGAGAACTCAAGGAACTTTAAATATCCTGGAGTTTTCTCAAGCGTGTTGTTTAATCTTTGCCGATAAACCATTTATTGGATACCAGTTCACTTGGCTTGTCACTCTTATTATTGTCTGAAATTTCTGAGAGAACTGCCAATAAATTTCACATGTGACAATCAGAGTTCACTGTCACATTTAGTTGAACTGTCAATTGGCTTTCAAAGCTGAAAGTGATAAAAAGGTCTTTGATTTGCTTCAAAACAAGTACTAATTTAGTATTATTTATTTAAAAAAATTAATATTTAGTATTGGTACATTTTTTACATTTAATATTTTGTCATTTTATGTAAAGTTGTAACTTTTTTATACATTTTTAGGTATATTTTTATTTAATTGTTTGTTATGTTTTAAATATTTTATTTTATTTACTCGCCTAGTTTTTAATTTAAGTAACATTAGCACTTCAGCTTATTTTATTTCAAATTTCCAGTTTTTCATCTAATACTGTATATATACACTGAACAAAATTATAAATGCAACACTTTTTTTTTTTTGCCCCAATTTTTCCTGAGCTGAACAAAAAAATCTAAGACTTAATCTTTGTATACAAAAGGCCTATTTCTCGCAAATAAATTTCACAAATCTGTCTAAATCTGTGTTAGGGCCGTTACATAGTCAACGCGAGAAATGCGAGCGACGTGCTCCTTTTCATAGTCTAAACAGTGGACGCAAGCGTCACGGGCGATGCGTGTATGCAATACACCGCTCACTCAACAGGGGGTAGTAGAGTCGTGTGATATTAGTAGAGTCACTGGTCGCGTGATATTCAGATCACAATGGCAACTGAAGAGGAGTGTATTCTGTTGCTGATGAACTATCGTATAAATGTGGATGAATACGTATAATTGCGCATAATTTTTCCTCTTCGCCCGCCATTGTATTCAAACGTTCTTCTTCTGTAAACACTACTTGAATTAATGTACAATACTTGCAATGTCGCCCCCACCGACAGCGCATAGTATTGCATGCATCGGCGTGTCGCGTATCAAAAACTAGGACGACACATTTTGCTACGCACCGACGCATAATGGCATCCGAAAAACAGTCAATATCTGGTGTGACCACCATTTGCCTCACGCAGTGCAACACATCTCCTTCACATAGAGTTGATCAGGTTGTCCACTCCTCTTCAATAGCTGTGTGAAGCTGCTGGATATTGGCAGGAACTGGAACACGCTGTTGTATATGTCGATCCAGAGCATCCCAAACATGCTCAATGGGTGATATGTCTGTTGAGTATGCTGGCCATAGTCAAAAACGTAGTCAAAAACAGGCAATGTTCAGAGAAACAGGAGATCCAGCATATGAACTAACAATGACAGACACTTAACAGATTCACTACACAGAATATATCTCTCTGATATAACACTCACTACCAAACGACAAAGATACAAACAATAGCATACAAAACTTTAGAATGCAAGCGAAACCAGAAAGCAGTCAACAAGGCTCAAAAGGCCTAGACGAGTGTTTGGGGCGGTCCTTATATCTGGTTCATGTGTATAGTTGGACCAATCACCATCTTCAGCTGGTTAACAGAAGCCACATCCACCTGGAACACAAACACATCTACACAAACGAGCAAAAAAAAAAAAAAACACATACAAAAAAAAGAGTACACAGATGCATAGCATATTTTAAAGTTCATAACACAAGAACTGGAATGTTTTCAGCTTCCAGGAATTGTGTACTGATCCTTGCAACATGGGGCCGTGCATTATCATGCTGCAACATGAGGTGATGTTCGTGGATGAATGGCACAACAATAGGCCTCAGGATCTCATCACTGTATCTCTGTGCATTCAAAATGCCATCAATAAAATGCACCTGATCAGCACCTTGATATGCCACACCTGTGAGGTGGATGGATTATCTCGGCAAAGGAGAAGTGCTCACTAACACAGATTTAGGCAGATTTGTGAACAATATTTGAGATAAATATTTGTGCACATAGAAAAAGTCTTAGATCTTTGAGTTCAACTAATGAAAAATGGGGGCAAAAACAAAAGTGTTGCATTTATAACTTTGTTCAGTGTATATTTCATTTTATTTCAGATTTATTTCTATTCAATAAAACTTAACTTTAACTTTACAACCACATCCTTTATGTTCCTGTTAGCATGCTGTATGTTGTAATGATGGACATTTTTGTAGTTCTTAACCAACTGGAGGAGCTTCTGAGTGACATGAAGGCAGATGTAATGCGGCTCCCAGCAACACTCTCTAGAGTCCCACCGATCACGGCCCGCCTGCAGATGTCAGAGAGAAGCATCCTCAGCAGACTGGCCAACAAAGGCAACGAGACACACACACCACCGGTAAATACACAAGTACATATGAATGTACATATTCATACAGATATTAAATTATTACAAAGTACACTACCTCTCACAAGGCTGCGGGCAGTCTTTTCTTCAGTAAGGATGTATTAAATTAAACAAAAAATTGTAGTCAGCAAAGAATCCTAAAAGAAATTGCATGGTTTCCACAAAAATCACAAGTTTCCTGAGCAGCTAATCTGCATATTAGAATGATTTCTGTAGGATCATGTGACACTGAAGACTGGGGTGAATTCAGCTTTGTCATCACAGGAATAAATTACATTTTAAAATTTACTAGGTATGAAAAAATCATTTGAAATCATAATAATATTTGCCATTTTTACTGTATTTTTATCAAATAAATGTGTTGAGTATATGACACATGTGAAAAAAAAAAAAAAACATTTTTACTGACTGACAATAGTGTACATACACTCTTCACAATTGGTAAATGCTCAGGCTTGTAAATATTTAACTATTTATATAATTGCATCAGTATATTTAAAATCTAAACATATTCCATACGATTTAAATTTATGTATGACTGACACAGAAAATAATAAAAAAATAATATAAAATAGTAAATATGCTCACATTTGGTATTAATAAAATGTGCAAAGAAACTCTGAGTTAAGTTTGTATTTTTTTTTTTAGCTGCTTAAAATGAAATCCCTTTGCATTCTAAGGTTAATAACACAATCTCTTTTTCTCTCTTTATCTAGCCTATTCCTCCAGGACCGTACGCCACCCCACAGAATTACGGCCCTCCCTTCACACCTGCACCTTCAGTGGCTCTCACTCTAGCTGGGGCCAACTACAGCCAGATGTCCCCTGGCGCTTTCATATCAGGTCAGTTTTGCTGCTTCGTCCCCAGAAAGGCACCCCAAAACAGCCTCCAGTGATCTCACACTCTGGTTACCCTGAACCATTTTAAAGGCTTTTCATTACAGTTTTTTTCAGTCGCTAACAAGCATTTGTCCAAGCAGTTGTCACATTTTCAAAACTCTAAACACAATTAGCACAGCATCTATCTATTGTGGCCATACCATTCACACATTTCATGTCGTTTTCACACAATATGGATTCATTGAACACATTTCCACAATGCTTACATTTTCTGAACAGACAAGCTATACCTCCCAACAAAATTATGGATCGTTTTGGTAGTATTTACAAATGTTAACACACAACATCCCACAATAGCAAAAACAATGTTCCAAACCTTAGATACAGTATACGGACGAGGAAGAGTAAGAGCAAGGGGCCCAGGGAGAAGAGCAGGCCAAGTGAGATATGCAGTGAGAGGAGCAGGAGCAGTGAGAGGTGCAAGAGCAGTGAGAGGAGCAGGAGCAGTGAGAGGAGCAGTGAGAGGAGCAGGAGCAGTGAGAGGAGCAGGAGCAGTGAGAGGAGCAGTGAGAGGAGCAGGAGCAGTGAGAGGAGCAGGAGCAGTGAGAGGAGCAGTGAGAGGAGCAGGAGCAGTGAGAGGAGCAGGAGCAGTGAGAGGAGCAGTGAGAGGAGCAGGAGCAGTGAGAGGAGCAGGAGCAGTGAGAGGTGCAAGAGCAGTGAGATGAGCAGGAGCAGTGAGAGGAGCAGTAAGAGGAGCAGTGAGAGGAGCAGTGAGAGGAGCAGGAGCAGTGAGAGAAGCAGGAGCAGTGAGAGGAGCAGGAGCAGTGAGAGGAGCAGGAGCAGTGAGAGGAGCAGTGAGAGGAGCAGGAGCAGTGAGAGGAGCAGGAGCAGTGAGAGGAGCAGTGAGAAGTGCAAGAGCAGTGAGATGAGCAGGAGCAGTGAGAGGAGCAGTAAGAGGAGCAGTGAGAGGAGCAGTGAGAGGAGCAGGAGCAGTGAGAGGAGCAGGAGCAGTGAGAGGAGCAGTGAGAGGTGCAAGAGCAGTGAGATGAGCAGGAGCAGTGAGAGGAGCAGGAGCAGTGAGAGGAGCAGTAAGAGGAGCAGTGAGAGGAGCAGTGAGAGGAGCAGGAGCAGTGAGAGGAGCAGGAGCAGTGAGAGGAGCAGGAGCAGTGAGAGGAGCAGTGAGAGGAGCAGGAGCAGTGAGAGGAGCAGGAGCAGTGAGAGGAGCAGGAGCAGTGAGAGGAGCAGTGAGAGGAGCAGGAGCAGTGAGAGGAGCAGGAGCAGTGAGAGGAGCAGGAGCAGTGAGAGGAGCAGTGAGAGGAGCAGGAGCAGTGAGAGGAGCAGGAGCAGTGAGAGGAGCAGGAGCAGTGAGAGGAGCAGGAGCAGTGAGAGAAGCAGGAGCAGTGAGAGATGCAGTGAGAGGAGCAGGAGCAGTGAGAGATGCAGTGAGAGGAGCAGGAGCAGTGAGAGATGCAGTGAGAGGAGCAGGAGCAGTGAGAGATTGTTTTTATTTTACCCCCCCTCCCCCCACCCTTTTTATCTGGGCTTTTTGCTGTTGTTGTTTTTTTGTTCAGAATGCTCTTATGTGTTTCGTGGATATTTTGTCCACTGTAAGCA
This sequence comes from Carassius gibelio, assembly GCF_023724105.1. Classification (NCBI taxonomy): domain Eukaryota; kingdom Metazoa; phylum Chordata; class Actinopteri; order Cypriniformes; family Cyprinidae; genus Carassius; species Carassius gibelio. The sequence goes on from NC_068402.1 coordinate 5,448,076, forward strand.
ATACTGTCAAACCTTTTCTGTTCTATCATACCGTGTTTCTACTGTACCTCCTGCAGTAAACAGTAAAGGAAACAAATAGCTTTTTACTGGAATGCTTTTGAATGTGAACATTACTGTACATTTGGACATACAGTTTCTAACCAAGAAATTTAGTGTAAAACAGTGAATTGCATGTTTTGCATGCAAATACCTGTAAAACTGAGACTGAAAAGTCTATGCAGTTTTTGTAATGTCAACAATAGCCAGTATTTTGAAACCTGGTGTACTTTGATTGACTGCATGTACCTTTTGAGGTGAAAACAAGTGTTATTCTTTGACAGAATAATTTAATTTTGAGTCAGATTTCCAGTGTTTTGGTAAAGTTGGTGTGTGCAGAGAAAGATGTGTTCTATTTTGAAATGAAGATTTAGTATATATTTAACAAAATGTGTTTTTGAGAAGAAAATTATCCATTTGGCCAATTGTGTTTTGTAGGTGTCAGTCTGTGTTAAGAGTTTAGAAAAAGTATCTGAAGTATGGGTAAGCGCTTGTTAACGATTGAAAAAAACTGTAACACTGACCAAAAAGCAGATCAGCGTTTGTTAACTGCTCGTATTAAACGCAAAAGCACGTCAAGGTTGAAAAACCGTTGATTAGAATTTTTGTGATTTAAAAAAAATAATAATTGTGTTCTAAATTCTAAACATGAAGTTCTAAAATGACACGTTGAATTGAAATCTGTTTTGACCAGCTGGAGGTACTGATGTGTTTGTTTAGTTGGTTTAAATTTGAAAGGCAGATTTGCTTGCCATCTGTTGATTATGGCAGTTTCAAAATGTGAAAACAAAGTGCTTCTTGTAAGCAGCTCTGGATTAGAGCATCTGCTAGATGGTGAAACGTTGAAGTCAATTTTTCTGGATGTTAAATTCTCCTGTCACAGCTTAACATGGAGAGACAGCTATAAGTAGGATATTCATGGGGTGATTCTGCCTAAAAATATAAACACACTGTGGCTCTGTGGTGCTATCAAAACATTGAGATCCAATGCATGAGTTAGGGGCGGAGCCAGTGACAGATAGAGAGGGGAGTCTTCTGAAAACCTGTTTGCAAACAGTTATTATTTTTGCTGTTCCTTTTGGTGACACAGATCTGGTAGAATGTACTTTACCTTTAAGGGCTGAAGAATTCTTGGTGGCATTAGTAAAATGTAAGCATATTTGTAAATATATGCACCATTCGCACATATAAAACACCAGTGAATAAGTGAAATGAATGAATGATTTTGCAACCGAGTTGTAGCTACATACCCAACAAAACAATAATGAGTTTTCAAACTTTTTAAAATTAAATTACCGACACAATGCACATTGTCCTACAAACATCCGGTCAGGATGAGTCTTTTTAATCGATTAATTAAAAGAATCAGTTCAAAAGAGTCATTTGTGAATCAGACTACACCAGTTAAGTATTGTTTATTGAATATTATAGATATTTTGAAGTGGTTTTTATTTTTATATTCTCAGTTTTAAATTTTCATTTTTAGTTATGTTATGTATTTGTCATTTTATAAGTGTTTTTAAATTTTACTATTTAGGTTTCCTTTATTATTATTCAGGTTCAAATTATTTCCAGTTACTAATCCTAGTGATTCATCCTATTTCAGTTAACTGCCAAGACAGCATTTCTAATATTTATAACTTTTCAGTTAAACGTTTTTTCATCATATTGATGTTTCACTTTATTTCAGCTTCATTTTAATGAACAGATATGTTTTTAATAGTTTGATAAGTTGAGAAATGGACAATGCTTTAAGCTGTAACTTTACCATCTTACGATTAACGTGGCAAAATCCAAACGATTCAACTTCTCTGTTTTTCTCCCTGTTTTTTTTTTCTTGCTCTTTCTCTCTCAGTCTATTTGTGTTTATGTGGGCGTACGGATGCTCTATTTCACAATAATTTGTGAGGTCAGTGCATGAGAGGCTGGATTTGACATTTGGTATGTAGTTTCTCCATAAAGCACTGAATCTTGAAAAAGGTTTAAACAGTTATCAAACTTTCAAATGATTTGTGTTCCACAGATTTCAGTATTCAGTAGCTTAGTATTTAATACTTAAATTGTAAAACAAGGTTACAGATTTAATCCTTGCTCAGTATGTCACTGTTCAGAAATGCAAGCACATGTTCTGTCCTAAGTGGAAAAAAAACTACATTGACACAAGTCACACTTGATGTATTCATATTTCTGCAAAAATATGATTCTGGTTAGTGCACTTAATTACATTTTAATTTGAGAGGGCCCCTGTGGAATTTTGGCTAAATGATTTCCCTTTCTCCATCTTTGGTCCAAGAGAACAGATTAGCCCTGCCAGTGAGTTTATTGTTTCAATATTAGCTCTGTAACAGCATATGTGTGCAGGAAGCACTGAGAAGGACAAATGTAGTTGTTTTTGTTTGCCGTTTTCTGTTTATTCTATCAGAGGCCAAACTCTGTCCATCGTCCTGCCTTTTTTTACCCGTGCAGAGTGGATTGAGTGTCCTGATACCAATCTTTCTACCACAGCGTCTAAGGGAGGCATATTTTCTTGCAATGGTGCTTTTTCTGAAAATGTCATTACAGTTATCCAGAACGTTAGCCGTGCCAGGAATCGCTCAGCCGAGGGAACATTTTTTTGCTTTTCTACTCAGATATTTTTAAGAGAGAGAAAAAAAACCATGAAGAAACATAAATGTGCCTGTGCCTTTACGCCGGTTTTTTAAACCCCCTGGAGGCAGAGCTAGATGCTCGCTCTTTGTCTCTCTCTTTCAGTCTCTGTCTGTCACCGAAATAGCCCTAGACTTCAGATCCTGGTGGGTGCAGAGGCTGATTGGGTCTGTTGAGGCTGTACACACTGAACCCTCGCCTGGCTAAAAATATGCCCCGCTTGGGGCCCGTTTGAACCCTCTGGTCCCTGATTAAGACAACTGCGGTGACCCCAGTTTAAACCGAGCCAGGGAGCGAGATGAAAACAGCATGCCAGACTAAACAAAAAAACGAGAGAAAGAGATAGAAAAGAAAATAGAAAACTGAAGGACAGACTGTGTTGATCTGTTTAATGTACTCCATAATAGGACATTTTTGGACCCGGTCTGAAATCTCTCTAAAAGACAGAGGAAGAAGTGAGAAGGAGGAGGAGAGAGACAAAATGGAGTGTGAGCTCCGCTTTGCCTCTGTAAAAATCCTAGCGGACCCCGTAACATCTCGCTCAATCATTCTTAAAGTTGTCCGAAATAAAGACCTTGGCGAGCATGTCTTGTTTTCTTTTTGAAGTCATTGCCACTTAAACTCTTAGCGTTTTACATGTCATGAACTTCATAGAGCAAAAGGTTTTAGACACATTATGTCAACACAGATTTCTTTGGCAAAAAAATGCCCGAATCTCTCTCTCTCTCTTTTGTTTTTTTTCTACCTTGTGAAAGTTTGGTGCTTCACTGCTCTCACAGCCAGTGGACGTCCTGAGTCTGGCTCTCTGGAGTATTTGTAAGAGTGGGAGACACAAACTGGAAGATTTTATGCTTTTTCTTTGTTCGAGAGAAAGCCTCCTTCCAGCCTCCTGCCTACAGTTATGGGTTTTTCTCTGTTTTCTCAATATTGAGGACTCATGCTATGCCACTGATTGACCGCTCCCTACCCCCCAGTGTCTACAGTCTGCCCCCTTTCTGCCTCCACAGAAGCTCCGTCCTGCCTGAAGACCAAGGAGCATGATGTGCTGCAGCGCCAGAGGGTGGTGGACCTGTGGAAGGACGGCAAATCGGAAGGGTCAATTGGGCAGGAGCTTCACATGCCCAAATCCACCGTGCACAGCATCATCGTCAAGTACCGACTCAGCAACACGGTGGAGAACCTGCCGCGCAACGGACGTCCCAAAAAACCATGACCTGAAAGAGCCATGGATGGAGGACGGGAGGGACAGAAAGGCTAGGAAAAAAACGATAAATAAATTAGACCGGATTGGTGTGAGAATTCTGTAGCCGAAAGAATATTGTAGCAGGCTGCTGGACTTCTTGAGAAAAGATACTCTTCAGGTCAAATGGTTTATAACAGATTAACAAAAGAGAGAAATGAAGTAGAGAAAAGGGAGCTGAAACAAGAGCCGTTTGGACGATGAAAACACTGACCTCTTCTTCCACTTCTGCCCTTTCCAGCACTCTTTTTCTCTCTCTCTGTCTCTCTTCCACTCTTACTCTCTCTCCCCTTGCCCCCTCTGTTCCCTTTCTTTCATCTGTCGGTCCGAGAGAAGTCCCAGCAGATTAATTATTCATTTGGCTGAATGAGCGAGAGTGCTCGTTTAAGTGCCCGAAAACTTCCCTCCCTAATTCCACCACAAATCACTCTTTCTCTGCATCCCTTTATACAATATCTCTCTTGCTTTTATCATTTCTCCACTCTCCTTCTGCCGTTCTCTCTCACACACACATGCACACACAGTGTCAGAAGTGAAGGATTCCAAAGACGGCAGTTTTTCCAAAATACCATAAGTTTGTTTTCTGATCCAATCAAAACTGTTTTGGAACCGAGGCACAGTGGAGTGGAACTATCTTTTTTCCTGGAAACTGCGGACCTTTTGAAAAACTCTCCAGCCACGGACTCTCTTCGTTTCTAAACCAGTACTGTGAAATGTTCATATATATATATATATATATATATATGTATATATATATATATATATATATATATATATATATATATATATATATATATATGAAGACTGACTTTTCATCAAAGAAACCTGTCCACTGGGGTGATGCAGACAGATATACATCTGCACCTGAACTGAGATCAGTTGCATGATTTTCCAGAGCTAACTTTTTGAAAACGGCACTGATCCTGGATCAGAAGACCTTCATGCTGAGCATGCACACAATTCAACCTGTCCGACCAAATTCCTGTGCTGCGCTAGAGCCAGATTCAATCCCCAGCAGGACTGTTGTATGAGAACTCTCTGCATTCTACAAAAATTCACAAGCACACCCACGTGTGCACACTCACGCACATTTGAGAGCCACTTAAGTAGCTCTGTATTTTCCACCACATGCTGTGTTTTATTGTAATGGCTGAGTGAGCGTGTGTGTGCATGCAGTACCAGTGAACTGAAGCTAATCATGCTTATGTTTGTGTTCGGTTGGGGTTGATTCTGTACGAGTGAAGATTCAGGGCTGCTGGTGTGTGAGTGATTAATTGTGTGTGTGCGCTGGTTGTTTGAATAGGCTGAGGCCAGCTGCCATCTCTGCATGTTTTACTGGTTTACCGAGACATCGAGGCGAGCTGGTGTGCAGAAGCAAAACTTGAGAAAGTGACATACAGAGAAAGATGGTGGAAAGGGAGACTAATCAGGAGATTAATGTGCTGATTATATCTTTAATTAATTAGGATGAAAACTGCTCATTTATTTTCTGTATTTTATATAAAAGCAAGTTAATTAACATGTTGCCCAGTGTTCTCTTCCAAACACTGCAAATTGAAGGCTGTAAAAACAAATATAGATGTATAAAAGTGGGCTTTACTTAAAACTATGGCCAGTAAAGATGAAATCAAATAAATTAGAATGTTACAAAAATGCTGTTTACAGGAACACAAACACAAAAACATTCCCAGACATAGAGTTTGGGGTTGGTAGGAATTGTGTTTAAAGAGACATTTCTGATATTCACCAAGACTGCATTCATTTGATATATCATTCTAATATACTGATTAGGTGCTCAAGAAACATTTCTTATTATTATCAATATTGAAAATAGTTATGCCACTTAATATTCTTGTTTAAACCATGACACATTTTTTCAGGATTCTGTGATTGAACAAAGTTGAAGAGAAAAGCTTTTTTTTGCAGAGTAACAAAAATATTCCTTTCTTTAAAAAAATACAGTTTGAATGGTACTGTAGTAACATGTCAATATAAGTTTTCCTGTGAAGTACTTCTTATATTTCTATGTCATTACAGTTACTGTTCTGTTAAAATATTTTTTCTACTGGTGTTGCATATATTTCAATTAAACAATTAATGTGACATTTCAAATCTAAATGTAACATCCAACAAATTTCATCAAAATTAATTATTTAATTATTTTCTAACTAAGTGAAGTCTTAGCTACACAAGGCCAAATTAATAGATAATGACAATTGTTTTTTAATTTGTTTGGATTATTATCAATATTCATTATTATTGATTTTATCAAGTAAACATTTCAGCTCTAAGTACGAGAGACAGCTAGTCTGGAAAGAGAGACAAATCAAAAAGAAAGAATCAGTCTGAGAGTGAATCAGTCCAAGAGGGACAGAAAGGCAGTCTGACGTTCATTCTGGAATAGAGAGAAAGTCTGAGTAAAAGTGGTAATCTGAGAGAGACGCTCTGGGAAAAAGAAGAAGCCTGAAAGACGGTGAGACAGTCTGGGCGAGAGACAGTCTGAGGGAGAAAGCCAGATTGTTGATTGTAGAAGCAGAGAGTCAAGTCACTCCGAGATCTGAATCTGAGTAATGAATTATTTTCCTTGGCTCGTGTTGTATGCAGTACAGCGTTCAGAGATATGAAAGTCACCCGACGGGTCTCTAGCTCAGCATTTCCCCCTTGTAAAGGAGCCCCAATGCATTCCATGCTCTCTCCAGACGCGTTCCCTTCTGAAGGCCATGCATTCTTCTTCTCTCATTGCTTGTTTACGAAACGGTGCCAGTCTTAATCAGATAATTGAACTCAAGCGTTACCATTACCCTGTTCCAGTGCACACATTTCTTTTTTTGCACACTCCAGAACATTCATCTCAGCCAAAACCTGTAGCTCAACAAACGACTCTAGCATTATTTTCCTTGGAAAAACTTTGGTTGTGTAATTTCGAGGAACACATGCCAAAAGGGATTGTTCCTTTGTAGATCTTGCAACTATTCCTCAGTTGCCTGCATGTTTAGGCCTGAGACAAAACAGGTACCCCGAGTGCACAATCAAGGTGGCTGTCAATCACCTGTTTGGGATGTTGTGCAACCAATAAATGAAATTTAGACGTTTAGAAATGTCTTGAAATAAAGATGCATTTCTTCAAACCAAAGGTATAAAGTGCTGTAACTGCATTTATAGAATAGAATAGAATAGAATAGAATAGTCACATTAGCAAATTTTTTATGAAATTTCATGGACAAAAATGGTCCATTGTCAATAGTTTAGCAATGCATTTAGCACTCCTCAAATAGAAGTCACTTTCAAACCAAGCAACTTTGTTTTGCATGACCATCTTGAACGTGAGCAAATCTTACGCAAAACTTCCAATTGTGCAGATTCCTGTCGAAATGTCTTCGCCCATGTGATTTTGCTGAGCAGTTTTAGGCTAAATATAACTTCAACTTTACATTGTAGGCCATTTATAGTCATTTTTAGTCACAAGGTACTGTAGGGTGTTCCTGGCAGGACAGTTAGACGTGACTCAGAAGTTTATATGTGACTCAAATGATGGCATCTGTCATGTCTGTCTGAGTCATACTGTGAAAGAAAAAATCTACAAGTACAGCGAATTAAGCTAAAGAATTTCAAACACTATACACTCACTATGTGCTTGTGTGTGGTAAACTAAAATACTCAGTACTGTTGTCCTCAAAATCATTTCTTTATAGAAGACAAGGTTTTGTATTATTATTATTATTATTACTGTGTATGGTATATTATACTCTGACTGTATGCAAGTTTACCCATTAAAGGATGTCCATAATGGAGCGCAATGTGGTTTCTTTCGTGTTTTTATACACATTTACGACTGTAACCATGACACGTGCGTGCATTCCAAATATTTATTTCAAAATACCTTAAATTGATATATAAAGTTGATCCTTAAACATTTAAAAATGACTGAAATCCAGAAGGTTTATTATTCCTGTATGGTAATGAGACATTGCCATTGTGCTCTTGATCATATCGCACTGGATTGATGCTAAATGACTGCTTTCTAAACGATGTTAGCCTTCAAGTACATAATGTACAAACATATTGCTGCCTGGTATAATAGACATAGTGGGCATGATGGGCATGAATACCCTGCAATGACTGATCATCATGATGACTTTTTTACCAAATTTAAAAATGAGGAACAACTTCATCCTAAAATTAGAAGAAAAAAAACAAGCTTATGGATGATTCATGATTTCTATGCGAAAACATTCACACATGGTGTTTTATATTCACGGTTAGCGAATGAAACCTAATGAGACAGAAAGGGAAAAGAGGAAAGAGAAGACAATGGAAAATGTGATATAATAAAGATTAGAAGGTCATACTCAACTTTCAACTGTTTTGCTGTTTTGATATAAACAAAAAACGGCTAATTATAATTAGCGTACAGATCATTAACTTCCCTTTCTTTATGTTTCCCCACAGTGCTGAACGGACCCCCCATGTCGGTAAAGAAAGAAAGGGAGGCAGAGCTTCTTATGGCACGAAGGGAACAGCGCAGCGGGGAGGTGATCTGCATCGACGACTGAATTCAGCTCTTCCCGACCCACACACACACACACACGCTGACTCAGTCGAAGGACATCTGCATGCAAACGTAAACACAAATATTCCTCAACACACACACACATGCACCTGCGGTTGACGAATGAACAGACTACCCTCAGTATCACGGCAGCACTTTCACGACACCTCGAGTCACAGCTACTCAGAATTCAGCAGACTTTAGGCTCGCCTTTGGTTATGTCCTCCCGTACACATACCGTATGTGCGCATATTTCCTTTCCTCTCAGAAATATCTGTCCCAAATCAGCCTCGCATTTCAGACCAATCCACACGTTCATCCTCTCTCCAGCGCCCCTCGACACAGACATGAAGCTGCATGAATGTGGAATAGCTTCACATCACCCGCAGTGATTTGTTTTCCGACAGCATGCACCTGACAGTCCACGGTTTAGTCAAGACAAACGTCCGTGCATTGAGCTGTGCCGACTCAAGCATAGTGCAATCTTTCAAGCAAACCCTAATCGTAGCGTGACCGTTTCGGAGCCGCCATGTACCATCAACAAGCTTCAATCTTAACGCAATCTTTAATCTTAATGCTTTAAAGGGATTGAAAATCCAGTCATCATTAGGTTTCAAACCTATATGAAAGGTATTTTGAAGAACTGCTTTTTTTTTTGTCCGAACAATGAAACTCAATGCAGTCCAAAGCAACACTGGACACATTTGAGTGTCATTGCATGGTCAGAAAACACATTTTTCAGAATATCTTCTGTTCTATAGAAGAAAGATGGTCAAACAGGTTTGGGAGTGTAAACGATGGCAGATATTTCATTTTGAAGTGAACGATGATGATGATCCCGTTATGATGATTTGCTTGGTTTAGGAGCATATACACGTATTTTTACATAAAAAAAGAGGGAAAATGTAACCGTATCCTGGTCTATTTGCTTCATCTTTCAGAAAAAAAAACACGAGGTAAAGTTTATATCCTACCACGACAGTAAGGAAGTAATGTATTATGTTGGATTGAAACAGTATTGACTGCAGTATTGTCTTGGGATAAAAAGACAAGTTTGTTATGAAGTTAATTTAGCCTTATATTGGGACATCAAGCATTGATATGTAGAGTTCCCTGCCTTTTTAAGTATTGACCCTTAATCTTGTGACACGGTGAGGGGAAGAGGGTTCAAAAGCATCTTCAAACCTCCATAATAGTGTTCAAGATTGTAACTGAAGCACGTTTGGCAGTCCTACACTTTCCAAACTCCTCTTTCACTCTTTCTCTGTCATCCCCCCGTCACTTCACCCTCCCCTTCTTTCATTCAAACAAACCGCTCGCATCTCAGTCCTATCCTTTCTTCACATTTCTACTTGTTTTTACGAGCTCTTTGATATTGGTTACATATTTAAACTCGGTTTCATTGTGTTCTCCTGTTTTTAATCCTTGTTATTACAACTAAGATTATTGTTGTTGCTCTTGATGTTGTCCTTGATGTTACGATTGCGAAGCTTCTACCAAATGAAAATAATAATAATAAATAAAAAAAACAGTCGAAACATTGATGCATTGTATGTTTGGTCCAAGACATTTCTCTATACCAGACCTCTTGTAATAATATTCCACAAAAGGACTTCATAATGATTGATATCATTGCTATCTAACGGACATCGCTTATATCTAGATTTGGGTCTTGCAAAGAATAACTTGTATGCAGTGGATCACATGTAACCATGAAATTGAAAACATATGAATGCATATATTCAAATCAGAAAATGAAATTCCTCCGCAGTGTTTCTTTATGATCTTTGGCTCCTACAAATACAAGGCTTTTAATGTAATTGCCTTAAATGGTAATACAACTGTAAAGGGTTAATCGACAGATGTGAACTCTTGTATATGGCTGCAGTTGTACTATTCCTAGCTAGGCCTCAACTCAGACAGATCAGAGTTGAAATGTTAATTTATTTGCCCTGGTCCCCAGTATAGATCCTTTATTGAAACTGAAATATCGTTAGTTTCAGTGCTTGGTATTATTTGGGAGAGTTGTGTCAAATCAAGCACTTTCTGTCCATTTTTCATTCTGTCTTTTAATAGTTTTTTTTTGTTGTAGTTTTGTTTGTTTCCTGCTAAGCGTCACTGTGTTCGTTGTGATTCCAGACAGTCAGTGACATTGTTGTGATCGACATTCGCTCACCGAATGGAACATGTTAATAATGCATCTTTCTCTCTTTTGTTTCGTTTTGTTTGTAATAAAATAAAAATTCCAAACGAACAATTTCTATTTTGCTGTTCTTGTCATGAAGTAAAAAGGGTTGGGAGAATTAATCGGTTCATTGGAATGTCTATTACAGGTCTCCAGACTGTTACTGAACAACAACAACAACAAAATACATTTGCAACACATTTAAAATCTACTCATTATTGATTGTTTTTTTGGGTGTCCATTTTGGTTTTCGTCAGAAATCATATTGTTAAAGAATCTTATCTACCAAATACTATAGAATAACAACCTTATTATGCTGAAATAGCGTTAAAATTGTATTTGTTCAGGCTAGAGATGCAAATGCGCATGTGTAGTCTTAGCGTGCATCTCAGATCTATGACTGCAACCCAAGACAATTTCAAGGAATGTATTTCTATAGTATTTGCAGCAAACCACAGCTTCTAATGATAGCTGCAGTGACGTGATGGACGGGACTATTCCGCCATATTGCCTGTTTTTCCCATTTATAAAGAAGTGCAACGTCTTTGTTCAAACTCACTAGAGGTCTGAATCATTCAGTCAGTGTGAATCATTGAGGACCGTTAATGAATTCACAACTGATTCCCTCACAGACCCACAGGACAAGGAACCGATGATAGCTTGAAGTGTGTTCTTATCTGGAGCATTGCGAGATCAAAACTACACACAAAAAAGAGCATTTCGGCACGCTGAAAGGAACATGTTAATAATCTTTTTGATTTGGTACATTCAGACTTGCTTGTTTAAATAAAACATGCCAAGCAAATGTTCAAATATCCTTTAAGTCATAATGTTTTTGTCATATTTGACTACAATGATTTCATATTACAACAATTTACGGCGGCTGAATTTTTGCAGGCTTGTAATATAACTTCTTAATCAGCTTTACAGGGCTTTTAGCTTTGAAAACCTACAGAGATCACATTTCTTGATACTTTCTCAATACCCATAAATGTAGGAACCTCATATCTTCAACCCAATTCACAGGTAAAAAACATTTTTCTGATGATCTAAAAACAAATATGGCCACGAAAAATAAACACCTGTGCATATTTTCAAACCGAAACTGCCTTAAATTCACACATTTACATATTCTGACAGTACCTCATCTCGACCCAGTCAGGATGTTTAAAAAGCAGAAACGGTGCCACAAACCAAATGTGGATTTTATGCAAGGAGTGAATCCAAACAGATGAAAAAAAAAAATACTGATTAGACAAGGGGAAAGGAATGGGGCTAGAGATCGGGGGGAATAAGCACATGTTTTTCCTCAAAGGCTTTCAACTATTTGCTGCAGATTGAGATACAGGAAGTGAGAGTCCAGAAGCAAGTGGAAATAAGAAGGTTTGCAGGAGTCCACACGAAGGTTCAGGAAATACAAAGAGGAAGCCAGCTGCATTATTAGGAAACCCATTTGGGACATGGTGCACAGTTGTAATTTTCACTTTAGATTTAATTGACAGAATTTACAAGATTTAAGAAAGGCTTCAGGAGCGGTAGTTCAGGTAGATATTGACAGATTCGAGTCACCAGTGGTTTCATACATTTCTAATTAGTGAGATTAAATGAAATTACGATGGTGTAAAAATCTGTAAATTTACCTTTAAAAAAAAATATATCATGAAATTGCACCTTATATAAAAACTAAAGGCATACTGCATACTGCGACTTTTTTTTTAAAGGTCTGTGCCGTCCATGCCATCAACCTTCATGCCATATGTACACATAGTCCACTTTCAGTGACACAGTACAGTACACAAGATACATCATCTGCTTAAAAGTCACGGCATTTTCATCGATAAATATTAATATATGTTTCATATGTCACAGTGACAGTGTATTTGGAAAGAAACGTGTGGCTTGTTTTTTCAAATCAATGCAACAAACAAAAGTAACTTTTTTTGTATTATCTGATGCATATTTAGTCACTCTGAGTTTTCATAACGACCAACCAAAACCTTCATTTTTCTGTGCTGAACCCATCCAGTAAGGCAGTTCATGAACTAGGGCAGCTCTGTTTTGGTCCAGCCAAGTAACCAGTGGTGAAACCTCTCATGCTTGTAGTGGCCTGCAATGCTGCTGAAAATTCATGGTCCTTCTGGTCAAACTGGTTATGCCAGTGTATAAGCCAACCACGCTGCTGGAGCAATGTCTCTGGTATGCTGTAATTAAATGTTATATTTATATAGTAGAAACTGTGCTGGTTTGGGTTTAATAAGGCATTTGCAGCCAAACCGACAGAGTATAAAATGATTCTCCATAAATTGGTCCAGCAAGGCGAGATGTGCAGTCATTAACATCCCGATGACATCTCCATGGAAGGGCACTTGCGTTCATAAAGGGGTCATCCGTGACCACAGTCAGCTGGTTATAGAAATGTTCCCTGCTGAGTCAATATTTCCTCTTTTAAAGCAACGCCAGGTTCAAAGAGACAGGTTTAGGTTAGGTACTTTTGGGCCAGTGATCTGTGGAAAACTATAAAACTATTTTGTCCATACAGCTGAGGTGTCTGGAAAACCGTCTGTGCCTCTAGTTGACTTTGAAGAGGCCAAAGTAGTGTTTGCCCGACATCTGCAGACTGAAGGAACGTCCGGTGACGGCCTTCAGCTCGGCGCCCTTGTTAAGGCGTAGGAGGCCGGAGACCTGGCAAGGCTTTAGGAAGTGAAACCTGTGTGAGCCAGATGCTGGTGTGGTTCCATACCCCTCGATGCACTGGAGCAAAGGGCCCTTATGAACGGACACCTCGAGCTTCACGTACTGACTCTGGTTCTCATTGAAGTGTACCTGGGGATTGGAAAGGCATTCGTGGCAAACAGCAGGAGAAAGAGAACAAGTCAATTAGGAATGCTATGAGAGACCAATTCAAAGCAGGGGATGTAGCAAAATTCTTTCAGCAGTGAACAAAAAATAAGTTATGTATAAACCAGAAGCCTTTTGATTAGATTTAACAGGAATCACACAAAGTTGAATTGGAATTGGATTTGAAAGTTTTCCACAGGTGGCATTTTAAAATTTCTATCTATCTGTCTGTCTGTCTATCTATCTGTCTGTCTGTCTGTCTGGCTGGCTCTATCTATCTATCTATCTATCTATCTATCTATCTATCTATCTATCTATCTATCTATCTATCTATCTATCTATCTATCTATCTATCTATCTATCTATCTATCTATCTATCTGTCTGTCTGTCTGTCTGTGTCTGTCTGTGTCTATCTATCTATCTATCTATCTATCTATCTATCTATCTATCTATCTATCTATCTATCTGTCTGTGTCTGTCTGTCTGTCTCTATCTATCTATCTGTCTGTCTGTCTGTCTGTCTGTCTGTCTCTGTCTGTCTGTCTGTCTGTCTCTGTCTGTCTGTCTGTCTGTCTGTCTGTCTGTCTGTCTGTCTGTCTGTCTGTCTGTCTGTCTCTCTGTCTGTCCGTCCGTCAGTCCGTGTCTGTCTGTCTGTCTGTCTGTCTGTCTGTCTCTATCTATCTATCTATCTATCTATCTATCTATCTATCTATCTATCTATCTATCTATCTATCTATCTATCTTCAAACATGAAGGCTTTTGAAATATATATCTATATATATATTATAACTATATATATTAAAATTCTAATTGCAATTATCTTCCGGTTTGCTACCTCAAGTAAAATTCTGTTTAAATACATTAATACATATATACACACACACACACTTTGCTGGCGAAGTGGCAGGAAAGTTTGCGGAAAACTGGTTTAACTCACTTGACAGTACAGGAAGTAGACACCGCTGCGCTCTACTTTAAAGGTGCCAGTGTCTTCATCATATTTCACCGCTTTGCTCATATTCAGCTGCTCCTCAGTCCATCCTTTAATGACTCCTTCACTCCCCACTAGGACACATACATTATTAGAGAATATTCCACAAGACACATACAGTTAGAGAATATTACACACACACACACACACACACACACACACACACATATATATATGTATACTCCCAAGTAACTCACCTTTTTGGACGAAATCGTTGGTTACTGTTAAAAATTAGATATACATTAGTGTGGGGGAAAAACAGCAGTCAGGTTTATATTGTTAAAAAAAATATATTAATTTTTTGCAATACTATCCACTTACTCTCAAAATGAGAGGCCACTTTTCGTCCATTTCCTTTCCTCCCTCCCACTTGCAAGATAAAGACAAAAGAAAGGCATGTTTTGGAAAAAGAGACAGAACTCTCTGGGATGCAGATAAGAGTCATCCATGTGGAGCTCCTGCAACTTCCAGCATTAAACAGCTGTGCAGATGCAAACATCATGGATTAATCTAGATAATTTATACACCAGCTGAAGTCCTGATTGTCAAAGCAGATGGTAAAATATTTCCTTTCAGCTCTGTTCTACACTTCTCCTAGCCTTTGTTTTCAGTAACAGGCACCATGCACAGTATTTTCTACTTTCACCCCACCAGCTGGTTCCAGTCAACAAAGAGGCAAAACTTAGGGGAAAAAAATAAGACACAGCTAGAAAATGAATTTGTGGCTCTTTCTTAACCTTTCTCATGCAGAAAATAATTTTCCTATGAAATGAGATAGATTAACAGCTATGGCTACCGTTCAACTTAATGCAATAATTCAAACAAACCACCTTAAGAAATGTGTTTTTTTTCTTTGCCCCTCTCCAGAGGCTCTTGAATCTCGCCTCCGGGGAGCTGCCTGAACTCCCGCTAGTCCGTCAAAATGTGCATTGACTGATCACCTAGGTCTCAGACTTCAAAAGTAACTTCATAGAAATGGTTAAAGCGACTGTTATTCCTGGCTGACCGTTTCAACTTGAAGCCGTGACTGTCCCTTAGGGGCACTATTCTGGGCTAGGAAAACAATATATTTTGAGGAACGATTGTGGATAAGCATTTTGGCTCTGAAATCAGACAGCCGTCAGGTGTCAGCTGAAGACTTGTGGCTGCTCATTAGACTTCTGAAAGTCGCATGTTTATTTTGTTGATCTTTTTGGCCGTAGTTCCTTACCTTTTGTTGTTTTTACCCTGTTGGCAGCTCTTTTTCCACTGTGTACTCAAGAGACCAACCAACTTCGAGATGCCTTATCGCATAATTGCAAGAGAACTAAAGTAAGTCTATTGCTAATTAAAGCTATTTCAGGCTTCAGTGCAAGGGGTCACTTGTTTTAGAAGGTTGCTAAAACCACTGTGCCCTTGCGGTCATTATGCCAGTTGGTTTTTGCAGGGAGCGTGTCCATCCAGCTCAAACCTGTAATTTCTGCTGTCATTCAGCCTGCTGCCTACTGTTTCCTGTTGCAGCTTTTGGAAATATATGCCCAATGGTTTACCCAAGGTGCCGTGGTGTCCAAAACAGTTTGGTCTCTGTAAATATTGCGTGCGATGACTAAAGATCATCCTTCTGCAGCTGCAAAGACTGCATGTTTTTATCTCCTGCATTTTTGTAATCTCTATGGTTTTATCCAATTTCCTTTAAAGAGTAAAATGCGATTGCTATAATGGATAGTCTGCATTTGAAGCTGACACAATCACAAATCATTTGTTCAGTGTTTACTAGTCAAGTGCTTTGAATGGATTTCAATAACTGGCTTCATGCCTGACATTATGACATATGATGTCCTTCAGTACCATCTCTGCGGAACCTCTGACTCTCCAGCAGTTCGCGTTTTTCCAGGATGAGCTGGAAGATGGCCTTGCGCTGCATATTCACCTGCAAGAGAGAGAAATAATGAGCGAGAGAAGAAAAGAGAAGAACATTTTTTATCACGCTCAACAGCTTTTGCAGACAGATATGGGAGACCAGCGTGACTGGGCCAGGAATGGAACCTAAATATGTGTGTCATGCATGAGCAGACCACTGGGGAGAAACACTGCTGGCTTCTATTAACTGGCGTTTTGTGGGTAACCCATGCAGTAGTCATAGCTTTTGAAATAATCAAACCCAAGCTGGAGGCGTTCCGGAGCGAGACACAAACAAACAGGCACCAGAAGACTGGCTAACACTGACACTCAGATTTTAATAGGTCAACCATTTCCCCTAAATGAAAACCTGTAACAACACCTTGTAAGTTTTTGTTTTTCTAAATGTAATACATTCCAGGAATGCTTCTCTGTTAAAAGGAAACTTTAAGTAGAAAAAAAAAACTGACAAACAATGTGACAAGCGTGTGTATGCTTTGTCAGCAGTTTAACATATGTCTGGCAACAGAAACCATGGTTGTGCATAAGTGAAGCGAGTACCTGTCCATTTGGACTCTCAGTCTACTCCAAGCAAAGTGCATTTGGATCTACACTCACCACATACAGTTATGGTGTGTGCAAAAACTGTTCCGTGCTACAAAAAAATAAGTAAAAGTCATATGCAGACTCTACTTTTTTTGCCATTTAAGGGTGAAATATTGCCAGATAGGTAAACTCTTGCCAGATACTGAATGCAGAATATCACATAAATGCTCTTGCCAAACCATAACTGTATATTTCCAATGTTTTCTCAAACAAAACAGTTTCTGAAAATCCACAGAATACATTCCCTAGATTTTTAACATGCCTAACCATATTGTAGCTATCATTTTGCATCAAGGATGCTAGCATCCTAGCTAACGTTAGTTACATGTCGCTTGTTAAGCAATTCACAAACGAAGCATCACAGAATCATTTTTTGTCTTTAAACAAGGTAGAAAAAATCTATACTTTAAAATCTACTCGTGCCAATGTTTTTCTTTTACCTTTTTGCAATTTCAGCCAGTGTGTTTAAATTTGTCCTACTAGTTATGTATGGTATGTGAACAAATCTTTTGAACTAAATGCTTTCGTATGGAAAAAAAAAATAACAACACATATACAGGTGCGTCTCAATAAATTTGAATAAAGTGGAAAAGTTCATTTATTTCAGTAATTCAACTCAAATTGTGAAACTTGTATTAAATCAATTCAGTGCACACAGACTGAAATAGTTTAACTCTTTGGTTCTTTTAATTGTGAAGATTTTGGCTCAAATTTAACCAAAACCCACAATTTCACTATCTCAACAAATTAGAATACTTCATAAAACCAAAAACATTTCAGTGAATTGTTGGCCTTCTGGAAAGTATGTTCATTAACAGTACATGTGCTCAATACTTGGTAGTATTGGTGATCAGTTTGTGGCTCTGCTGAGGTGGTCTGGAAGCCCAGGTTTCTTTGACAGGGACCTTCAGCTCATCTGCATTTATTGGTCTCTTGTTTCTCCTTTTCCTCTTGACAATAACTCATAGATTCTCTCTGGGGTTCAGGTCTGGTGAGTTTGCTGGCCAGTCAAGCACACTAACACCATCATTTAACCAACTTTGGGTGCTTTTGGCAGTGTGGGCAGGTGCCAAATCCTGCTGGAAAATGAAATCAGCATCTTCAAAAAGCTGCTTAGCAGAAGGAAGCATGAAGTACTCCAAGATTTCTTGGTAAATGGGTGCAGTAACTTTGGTTTACAAAAAACACTATTTTAGTCCATTCATTGTGAAGTTCACTCAAATTCTTGAATCAGTTTTGTTTAACAAGCCTCATAAGGTTGTGGTTCTCTCGGTTGGTTGTGCATCTTTTCTTCCACACCTTTTCCTTCCACTCAACTTTCTGTTAACATGCTTGGATACAGCACTCTGTGAACAGCCAGCGTCTTTGGCAATGAATGTTTGTGGCTTACCCTCCTTGTGAAGGATGTCAATGATTGTCTTCTGGACATCTGTCAGATCAGCAGTCTTCCCCATGATTGTGTAGAATAGTGAACCAAACTGAGAGACCATTTTGAAGGCTCAGGAAACCTTTGCAGGTGTTTTGAGTTGATTAGCCTATTGGCATGTCACCATATTCTAATTTGTTGAGATAGTAACAAAGTAACTAGTAAGACTGCTTCATAATTGTTTTGGAATCACTACAGTGGGCACCTCAATGTCCATTTGATGTCAAATTTGATTAATCAAGATTTGATCAAGTTGCTGTATACCATAATTTTTTTAATTTAGCTTGGATGGCAGTTTCTTCCGCTGGTTAACTGGGTAAAATTGGAAGTCTTCCCACACTGAATATGTTTTAATATATATTAAGGCCAATATGTTTGATGTTCAGTTTACTCAAATCAACATAAAGTTTTAAACGTCCAGTTGATGTCATATTGACATCAATGATTAGTATGTTTAATTAGGATTTATGTAAATTTATGGCGTAACCTGAATTTGTCATTAGCTTGATTAAGTTTAAATATAATTATTTTCTTACATGTAACTAGCTACTTCCCACCACTGGTTACCCATCTGTATCTGAGGGGAAGCTGAGACTCTAAATGGTAGTTTACAAGTTGCAAATCATTTAACCATAATTACACAAACGCTTTTACGAGACGCGATGCTTAAAAGGCAATGTCAATTGGCTTCGAAACGCCCTCGTGCCAAGTAGTCTAAGATTTCCAGTAAATTGCCCTAAACATGGAGCAAAATTGGCAACAGAGCTATCACACTTGGCAGCGACTTTAGAAACTAAATAGGCCATAACTCACAGCACCCAGCGCGCAAAGTCTGGAAGGGTCATAAAAACGCGTCCCGCAGACCCCCAGCGGTGCCACAGCTGTATGTTTGTATAATCAAGTGCCTCGAAATTATACCATTACATTCTTCATGATAGCTTATACCTCCCCAAAAATGACTTACAAAGGACTTTCAAGCTCAGGACCAATAATCTACTTCATGATTAAAAGAATGAAAAAGCATAATTGCAAAATCACTGCGTGATTAGTGAGAACTGTTTTGACAAATGTGCTTGGGAATGCATGCATGCATCTGACGTGCATTTAAAAGACATCGCGTTTACCTGCTCTAAGCGCTCCTGCAGAGTTTGGAAAGACCTCGACAGGTCCCGCGTTTGTCGCATTGTCCACACTGTAAATATGGCACTGCACACAGCCAGGGACAGCGCGAGCACGGCCATGAGCGACCAAACCAAGCGCAGTGTGCGGATCCGTCTCCTCTGAAGAATTCGCTGCATCGTTGCGCACACGGGTCGTTTACCGTTCTGGAGCGTCCACATCAGTCATTCTGTCCACATTCCACGAGAACATCTCTGAGCCTCTCTGGTAGGTCCCATGCGCGAGAGCTTCTCCAACTCAGAGCGCAAATGCAGCTGTTGCAGCGCGGTCAACGCAAACCTGGTTGCAATCGTTGCGAGATTGACCCAGCAAATCAGTCGCCGCTGGCAATGCTTTTTCTATATGGAGAACTGTCTGCGTTTATTGCATAAACTGTCCAGAATGGAACAGCAATATTCCTCTCATCCCTGTGCAGAGAGTTGACAGTAGCACAGCAACACTGCAGGGTTTGGATTTTACTCGCATCTTACAGAGACCTGATTATTTGACATTACTTCCTCGTGTTCTCTTAGACAAATAGATCATGGTGTCATTTCAAAGCACTTCTGCGTCCATGTGCTCAAGTGTGCACTGCAGGGAAGTGAGTCCTGCACAGCAGTGGAAAACAGATTTCCTTCCCCCCTCGTGTGGTGCCAAGTATTCTTATTCTGTAGCGAAATACTATTTAGCTCTCTCTGTCCTGCCTCAAATCAACAAGTGCGCCTGTCCGCGTGCCTTTTTTAAGAAGGCTGGTTAAACTGGTTGTTCTCTTAGGTTTTACAAAGTCTGCCCATTGATTTAAAGAGTAAAGAGTGCTGATTAAATTATCACCACATCGAAATGCTAGAAAGACAATAACTGCATGAAACCAAGGGGGAATTAGTCTCTTTTCCGATTCAAATTAGACCAATCTATGTTTTTATGTAACCAACTTAATGAAGAGTTATTAAAACTTATGACCAGTTTTGACAAATTTGATTACTTTCTTCTAACACTAGTCTAAGCATTTATGCAATCAACCACATGCGCTATATTAATAATAAAAAAAATTCCAGCAATACACATTTATATAATTTCTGGGTTGCACATGAATCAGCTCATAAAACCATAGGTACATAAATAGACCTACACTTTATGTACGTGGTATTAGCAAGGATTATTCAAATATGAACCTAGACCTTCAAATGACATGTAAATTGTTTGCTTTTATATTTGAATACTAATGTAAATATGTATTTTTCCCTCTTCTATGGTTTCTAAAATGACAAACAGCACAGTCTAATTATTGCTTAATCATTTTCTAACATACATGTCAATATTTTGAAGATGTGTCTAATTTTGCTCTCCCTTTTCCTTTCCAAAAATCCCAAACAGCTGGATGTTTTCCTGGCAGTGAGTTTGATCCTTATGAGTCAGTAAATGAGCCTGGGTCTGATTCACAGCTTATTTAATGTTTTACGAAATGTTGGCCTGTCAGTCGGTTGAGCATTTAAAGGCTTAAATGAAACAACACATGCACTTCACAATTGTTGTCTTGGTTGTTTTTAATACAACTTGATTTCCTCAGTGAAGTCCGAAGGCCAAAGTCCTAAATGTGGTATCGTTAATGGGTTCTCCAGGTGACCACTTGATGTCGCTGTTGCCTAAAGTGTGGAAAGTGCAACATGTTGGCGAATCAGCAGATTGGAAATGTGGTGATCTGCAGGCCAAATGTGAATCCTGCCTCCAGTAACGATTAATCTTATGGTCATGGATTCAGAAATTAGCTTTGATTGCATCTACTGTGTTTATTGTATGATTACCTGTGCATAGTTTTGTTAAATACTAATCTAAATCACAATGTTTAAAAAGCTTTTAGTCAAGTAAAAACACATGTAGCAAAACCATGGACAAAGGTACTTTTATCAATGGCCGACAGAACAGACTCCACAGTACATTGGATACAGCAGCTTGTAACTTTTCTGCCATCATCTTTACAATGAGGCTACACAGATGTTCTCTAAAGTGCTACAAAATAACAGTTCCATCCTAACAGGTCATACAATGTTACTAATTACTAACTAAATTTACACACTGAGGTACTTACGGGTTGTATATTGTTCACGCTTATGATTTATTCAGTAACAGCACAAGATTTTCTCGCCAAAGACCTTTTTGCAATAAACATTAAATATCTGGTTACTGAAAACTGCACACAAATAATCTACAAGGCAAAGTGAACAATTCAGAAAAGCCAAATCCAAGCATGGTTCCACTAACCAATAACAAATAGGATATAGCTAATTTGCAATTGTAGTCCATAAATCTACTTTTAGTGAGATTATTCTCTGTTATAACTGGTAATAGTTACCAAAAGTTAGTCAAGTAAAGTATGTGGCTCATATCTGTACATGTTCACCATAAACAGACACATCTTCATGTTCTAGGTGGCTGTGAATCTTGTGTACCAGTCAGTTCTTCATATACAGTTTAAGAACACTACTTGTGTATAATTTTAGATCAAGTGGTTTTGTGAGCGAGACTGACTAGATGTTCAAACGTACAAATAAATATTCAAATGTACAAATAAAATGACACATTATATATGACTAAATACTAAAATGGCTATTTAAGTAGAACCTCTAAGATTCTAAATTCTAAACGACTGTAACAGCATGAAGTGTAACAATTTCACTTCCACTCTTTCCACTAGTAGAAAAATGATTATGTCATAATATGTCCAATACAGATGTGATTCCTAATAACACAACAGTGTACTTCTGAATCTTTGGTTAGGCCAGACTTCACTATTTTAAATGTGTAGAATGAATCAATGTTTTTTTTTTGAGGCAACATAAATAAGCAGTGTCTTCTGTCTGTTGTTCTCTGCAGTAATGCTCCTCTATATCGCCTCATAAAGTTGCAGCATGTAGGATATGAGTATGAGCATGGTTACTTATTTCAAATTTCCCATTTTAACTGACAGTTTACTGTCATCCTGTGCTTATCAAACAACTTGTTACTTGTGGCTCAGGGGTTGATGGGTTAATCTATGTGCTTTAAAATTTAAAGGTCCCCCTGGGCTAACTGTTCAAGGGCATCGCCCTCACAGCGCATGCAGTGATAGCCGAGGTCAGAGGTCACATCCCAGCAGCCCTGCTTTAGGTAGAAGTCAAGAGATGATTTGTTCCAGTCCAGTACAGTGAAATTCATCTGAGTGCAACCAGCAGCCAGACCAAGCTGAGGGTGATCATAATCACAAACATGTCAAATCATACACAATCAACAATAATTGAATTCTCAATTTGCTAGCAACAGATTCCTTGCTAATGTATTGTGATCATGTGCCATATGTTGCTATAATCTAAAATAAATAAACCCCTCTCACCTGGGAAACTTTGGACATCAGAGCCTTGCCAATGCCTTTACCTGGAAATACTCACAGAAAATAAAAAAATATCTTCAATTCAAATAAATGAAAGCACACAGTGATTCCTCACCTCTGAACTCTGGCATCACATACAGATCCTCCATGTACACTGCCCGACCTTTCCATGAACTGTATGAGTAGAAGTACAGAGAGTAACCAACCTTGGTGTGACCTGTGAAGAGATACATGTACATGAATCTTCTCTGTCAGCTTGATGGTTAAAAAAAAAAGATTTACACTAATGTTAACACCAAGGTAAACACAAACCTCAAAAGGCAAACAATATCAAGTTGTAAAACAGTTACACGTTTAGCTAGGCAATTAAAAGAGTAGTTCACCACTAAAAAATATTTTATTCTCAGGCCATCCAAGATTGAGATGAGTTTATTTCTTCATCAGAACAGATTTGGAGAAATGTAGCCTTGCATCACTTGCTCAATGGATCCTCTGCAGTGAATGTGTGCTGAGTCCAAACAGCTGATAAAAACATTTTAAATTTAATTTTACATATTTTTTCTGGAAATTCCTGTCATTTGCACATAAACTTATCACCACTTATAAGCTACTACTAAATATTGTAGAAACTTAATTTTCTGTAAAGTTGCTTTGCAATGATTTGTATCGTAAACAGTGCTATTCAAATAAATGTGAATTGAATTCTTAATATGTCGGTGGATTTTACTGTGAGAGGACAGGGGATGGACTTTTTGACTGGAGGAAACATTACGGACTTGCATTTGGTCAGAAGCAACACTTTCAAGATAAAAAAAATAGTATTGAAGGACTTGTTTGCTACAAACATGCAGCCTCTCACATCGTAATATTTAACTGATGGATTATTTGTAGATTATTGTGATGTTTTTTATCAGCTGTTTGGACTCTCATTCTGATGGCACCCATTCACTGCAGAGGATCCACTGGTGAGCAAGTGATGTAATGTAAAATTTCTCCAAATCTGTTTGGATGAAGAAACAAACTCATGTTCATCTTAGATGGCCTCTAGGACGGGTAAACTGGGAAATTTTCCTTTTTTGGGTAAACTAGTCATGCATGGATAAATGCCACAACAATACATATATGCTGTTGCAATGGTCCTTTAAAATGGTGTAGAAAATATATATGTAACTGTGAGGAAGTACATTCAAAGAGAAAAAAGGGCAAACAAGCTTATGTAACCACTATGGACTCAGGCTAGACATGACACACATGTCCAGATTAGACAACAAATTTGTATTCTGCTACAGGGCAACGCAGAAGAATTTTATTTCATGTTGTAATAGGAGTCAAGAAAAAAAAAAAAATAAATCATGGTTATTTTTTCTCACCCTCTCCAGACTTATGGTGCTCTGGCACTTCAGCAATAATTCCATGGAAAAAAGGGTTTTTGGAGAATCCATCCTGCTCCAGATCTAAAGTTAGAAAAGCAGGATTGGCTTTAAATTCTCACTAAATCAATCCCCAGAATTAATTATTTCAAGCAAATCCTTGTACTTGTACGGGAGAGGTAACAATCAGACCTACCTCTTTGTGTTATCTTCACCTGGTCCAAAACTTTCTCATACTCAGCCAGCTCCTAGTATGAAGGATTTGACAATAGAAACAGTTTTCTTCACTTTACAGGCACATGATGCATACAAGATGACATTAATATTGGTAAAAATGGAAGAATGACTAATATACACACTACATCAAGGCAGTCATTTAATCTTGAACTCACAGTGCACCAAGCACCATTTTCCTAGCCAACATTTGCATGTTTATGAAGTCATATAAAATCTTTGTAAAGAAGTTGCTTAAGAGTTTACAGCACAGGATTTCATTCAAGCAGGCACAATAGAAAATATTACAGTTTTTAACTCAATTTAATATATCAATCATTAAAGTATATTTTGAATACGATTATATTTTGTAATGGATGTTTGTTTCCACTATTCTGACATGAGCAAAAAAGTGTTTAATTTGTCATTTCTTTGTCGCACGCACCAGTAACTAATAAGGTTTTAGTAATTAGGTAGATCTAATTCATGACGTGACAATGGCCTGCATTTTCGCACCCTTTCGTCTTTATTATAATGACGTCATTGCGCATCCACGATTCAAAGCACAGTAATAAAGTCGCGGCTGACAGGTGAAGGCTACTGCTCGTTTCCCAGCATTCCAAACGCCGTCCACTAGACTCAAAGAAAGGAAAGTATCAGGTTACAGTGTGTCAAATGAATTTGGCTTACTGTAACTCTGCCATCAAAAATACTGCTTCAATTACGTACGTTACACGTTCTAACAGTAGCAGTGTTTGGAAGATAATGAAAAGATTACGCACGCTGTCTGTGACGCAGCAGATCCGTGATTCTATTTTTCATAAGATTCTAAAATCGTCATAAATGGACGCACGCACATGACACGCGCGTGCACGTCCACTCACCAGTATCATCCGCGAGATGTCCTTACAGTCCTCGAGCGTGGCGGCCCGGATCGTGAAATCCATCCCGTGTTCAACAATATTAACAAGCTGAGCAACAAAATCGGAGTCAACGTGGAATGTTCTTAAATGTAAACACGGAAGCGATGTGTTTGTGTTGCTCTGACTCTCACGTGGCTCTTAGAAACTGCTAAAACAGCGCCATCTGCAGGTTCTGATGTGATAACACAGTTCCGTCATCACCAATGACCATTTATGCAATTATGTGGTAAAGAAACCTTTGCAAATTAACCTTTCATTTTAAAACAGCAGATTAATATTAGGCACTTATTGTTAGACATAGCAGCCTACGCACGTCATCGTTTGGAGGATTATTGCAGATTATATTTAAAGGTTGACTCGTGACAACTGGTTTTACAGTTACTTTCATTTTTACTAGTAACATGACGTTCATTGTGGTGTCACTGTTTAATATTAACATGCTGATGAAGTCTCTAAACTATTTCTCCCTCACGCATTCAGTAGCTACTCTCTGGAATCATTCAAAAATAACGTAAGCCTGTATTCGACTATTAATAATATAAAAGCTGAATAACCTTGAACAAACAACATGTTTTTCATGTTCAAGTCTTACAAAACTGTGAGTCAGATGGCCAACATTTATAAAGATATTAGACGGAAGATGATTATTTAAGAAGTTTACATTATCTTTAAGAAGTTGTTCACCCAAAAAATTAAGCTTTTCATCATTCCATCATTTGAACAATATGTTTTTATGTAACAACAGAAACGTGTTTAGATGTATGTGACCCTGGAGCACAAAGTCTCAAGTTGCCGGGTATATTTTTAGCAATAGCCCAAAAAAATTGTATGAGTCAAAATTATAATTTTTTTCTTTTATGCCAAAAATCATTAGGATATTAAGTAAAGATCATGTTCCATGAAGATAATTTGTAAATTCCTCCCCGTAAATATATCAAAACAAATACATTTTTGATTAGTAATATGCATTAAGAATTCATTTGGACAACTTTCGATTTGTATTTAGATTGTTTTGCTCCCAAGACACTTAAGACTGGTTTTATGGTCCAGGGTCACATATATAAATCCAAAATAGTTTGAAGATATAGAATACTTGCATTTTACACATACAGTGCCTGTCCCTTTTGATCTAAATTCAGTGTTTAGACTGCATATGTAATGGACTCATAATATCATTCAATAGCTTCCCTTGTCAGTTTGACATTAGCTCATTAAATTTAAGGCCTACAATAAATAGGCCACACATTCCACACCACAAAGCTGCTGTTAAACTCAGGGATGTAAACTGTATTTTCAGAGTTTGTATGTTTCTAAATATAGATTTGTGAGCTCACTAGTTAGATGGACTGGGTGGGGATTCTTTCATTTGAACAGTTATATTCAGATTTCGCTCCCAGAAACTGGCTTTGTGCCACTCAAAACAGGCCCAGTATTGAAGTAACGGGAGCAGCTGACTGAACCGTTGTCTGAGGCTGACTAACGCAAGCAAGGGGAAAAATACTGCTGTTTTCCATCAGCTACGCATGATCTTCAGATGACGTAGGGCCTATGTTAAAGGTCCAGCCTGCAACATTTAAACAGGCCTGCAAGCGAGTGCATTTCTGTCCATTCAACAGGATGAGGGTGGGTGGGTTTCAGACAGAAACAGCTAATTGTGTTCTATATCCTTGAGTAGGCTAAATAAAGACATGAGGGTTAGAAAATCTTGAAAGACCATACAACAGCAACTTCAGACAACATCTTCAGACAAAATACCTTAACAAGGTCATAAAATCTTAAAAACAATTTTTTTTGAGACGTTAACATGGGTTGCATATCAGTGAAAACAAATATAGCAAAATGTTTCATTTTTGGAGCCATTTCGTTCTTCTGCATCATCATACCATGCCCACAAGGAGGCGCCGTCATCATGGAAAGAATCAGTGCAAAGAATCATGGGGCACGAAGTGTCCATCAGTTGTACCCCTTCCCCTTCGAAAACCTTCATTCCGAGGGGCCCTAGGAAGTGGCCAGTTTTGAGCACTTTGGTTTGGAACGACCCTTCAATATGGCAGCCATGATTGTTTTCACTTTTTAAAATTTTACAGACAAGTATAATTCAAATGTAGATGCTAGCATGGTATTTTCCAATGCTATTTGCTTTAAGGACTACAATTGTTGTCTGACTGGTCAACTCACATTCTCGTGGTACTTGATAAACTTATTTGGGAGCTAGTGAAGGTGCATTGAAACGAGAGGATGAAAAGGTGAGAATATTTTTATTTAAGCTACATGGTATAGGCTCATTAGTACCAGGACAGTGCCAAGAACCATTATATAACTGACATTAACTCTTAATACCTACAGCTCTTAGAAAACTCATGCATTCATGGAAAAATAGAGGCCCTGGCATCACAACCAGTATCCTAAGACCCTTTTATACACACCTCATAAAGAACAGATGGAAGAACAGAGGCACAGTCACTCTGCACATGGGATGCAATAACCTTTATGCAGAATTCGATTAATCCAAACATTAGTAAAAAATTAAATAAAATAAAAATTGGCATCTTAGCATGTATTTAACAGTCAGTGCTACACAATGTAAATGTCCTCTAATTGTAAATGTAAACAGTGCAAAAATAACAAGTCTACACCCAAAATAACATCAGCTGAACGTCCACTACATACTATATGCATTCTCCTCTTGATCTTGTGCAGGGTAAGGAAACCGTCTTCCTTTCCTGTTTAGTCTATGACGTGGTGACATTCTTTTTCTGCTACCATAGTTTCTTTTTTTGGGGTGCTTCCAACAGTTTCAATTTGACATGAAGAAACTTCAGGCAACTGAAAAAAGGTTTTAATGTAGGTATCCTTAAAAAAAAAAAAAAAAAAAACTTAAAAATGTTGTGATTGTAGTGCAAACTGAAAGGCACATTTTTATTAAAAGTCTGCTCTGATTTGTATAAGGACATTTGTGTAGAATCACTATTGTCTGCACAGTATTCCAGCTGAATCACATTTTTTTTATTCAATTAAGTAACTTATTAAATATATTTTCTGTATATATATTTAGATCAGATAAAAAAGGAAGTGAGCTCATATAGCTGATGTAAGTGAGCCGCAAGAGTGAGGAAAAAAAAAATATTTTTCTGTGTACAGGACTAACGTCCCTCTTTCCCATATTAGGAGAAGAACAACTGTTTGTCATCTGAATGAGGAAATAGCCTGAGCAAATGTTGTCTTTCAGAGTCCAGACGCAGTTAGTCATGTGACCTTAACAGTGAGTTGAACTGCATGGTCAAGCGGTGGTTTTCCAGTATGAGATTTAATATTTTGTTAGACATTAACAGTTTCAGTCAGTGAGTGAGCCATTCAGAAATGTAATTTACCTCATTTAAACTCCATCTACTGTTTGTATTTAGTACATATAGGTAAAACCTTATTCTGTCAAAACTCGATGGGCTCAAACATGACTCATGGACATTAAAATGTAAATTAAACTTTAAAAAAAAAAAAACTTCTAATAAAAAAAAAAAAAAACAAGAACAAAATGGAGGGCTATTATTTCCAATCCAATCCAATCCCCTTTATTTATATAGCACAGTTTAAATAACACAAGGTTTCCAAAGTGCTGTACACCACAACAATAAAAAAAAAACAAAAACACAATAGGATAAAAAAGATAAACACAATAAAATAAGAGTAATAGAATAAGATAAAAACAACATGAAATTATAGAAATAAAATCAAATAAGATAAATAAAATGCACTGCACACACAACACATTTAAATCACATTAATCACGATTACCTGGTATTAAAAGCCAGAGTAAAGAGATGAGTTTTGAGCAGTGATTTAAAATGAGACACTGAGGAGACTTATTTGCCTGATTGTTTCACAATTATAATTTAAGTAGTTTATTTTGATGGAATGACTTGAATAGAATGACTAAAAATGACCCAGAGTGTTATATTAATTGGTGCTGACATAAATATTTGGCATTATTACAATCATGTTTTTGAGTAATCTAGTTGTAGGTAACCATTTATGTTATCGAAGCATACAACGAAACATTAATCTTGGAAAACATGACTTAAAATGTATTTAACTTGTGTTTTTGTTTTCTAAACATATGGGTAAAAAAATTATTTGTAAGTATATAACGAAGTTTGAAGTTATAAATAAAGCATACACAATCCCTTACAATCAACAACAACAAAAAGAGATAATCAGAAAGCTGATGCCTAGAAAATTATCTTTCTGCACGTGTTAAGTGTTGTTTTGTCAACTAAATCTAGCGTGCTATTTGTTTTGTTTGATTAAAAAGAAGTCTGTTCGTATCTGTTCTTAAACATTAGATGATTACTACTTCATCCTTCAGCCCAGTTAACAGAAGCTCATCTTAAGCAGTAGGCCTATATTAGCAGTTAGATAGAGGCCTGCAGGTTACTGTAAGGTTTTGAACTCCAAGCACATTATGTGGGATATGCTGCATAAATTGTCACAAGTAATCTAATAATGCTGTTTATGGCTCACACCTGTTACTAAATTTAGCAGTAGTGCTTTGTCAGAGACATACATTTTCCAGCACGCAGCTATCTCTGAATCTGCTACAGGAGACAAAGTCCAGGACTAATAAATTTGGAGCGTCTCCAAATCGAATACCACAAGTGTGCAATATACTTGTGGTTGAAATACTGTACATCTCTCACTCATACGTTTGAATCCAATTTGTCATTGACCGCATTATGTTTAAGCATGATGATTTAGCACTAGAAGAGTAAAGACACAAAACAATTGATCTGTAGGACAGTTTGGACATTGCGGTGAAAATCAGAGGTAAAAACAATATAAATACTGTTTCTTGCACAGACCTATCCCTTTAAGGTTTCTTCAAGAGGATCATCCTTATAATATGTTGTACTTTGGATCAGACATGTTCCTTAATGGCTACTTGCATAATAGAGAGATGAAAGAAAAAGTCCAAGCAGTTACATTAATCACATGTTGGGCCTTTAAAAATATCTCCTATTTAGAGTAGGCACTTCTGCTTTTTGAATTTTTCTTGTTTTTGTTGGAAAGTTTTAGTTTGGGCCTGTGAGATAAGATATGGAGGCTTTGAGAGAGAAGTGGGTGGTTACTCTGATTACTAAGATGTTGAGTTGAAGAAAGGAAGCAGAAAGCACTTTTTATGCTTTGTTTCCCTGAAGTTCTCAGGCTCCACAAATAGAAACCCCACCCCTAAAAAAACAACAAACCTTTATGGTCACTAGATTAAGATCAGAGTTATCACCAAAAAGATCACAGATATGACAAAGTTTTATCCAGAAATGTATTTTTATAGAGCCGTTGGTGTTAGATTGATTATTTTTGCACACATGATGCTTTACTTGCTCATTGCCATCCTACTGGCAAAAACTGGTTTACAACAAATGCTTATAGTGTGTGTGTGTGTGTGTGTGTGTTCTTTTGGGGGGTGGGGTGGGGGGTGTTGGTGGCATTACTGGCAGTTATATAATAACACTGCTGTGCTACCAGAGCTACTTTGGTGGGTGTGTCTCCCAAACCTCCAATTTGCTGATTACACAGGGGCTCTGTGTTCCTTCCTCGGTCCACACACATGGTATGAATTAACTCAGTTCACTTTTACCTCTACTGAAAAACCAGGAAATCTAATTCAATCAGGAAAATGTTAAAAATCTGCAAAAAATATAAGCCATCCCATGTTCTTTCTTTAGAGACTCTAGTTTCAAAGAACCGAGATTCATTATTTAGTTGACAAAATTACACAAAACCAGACTGGTGGAAATGGTGTTCACCAAAGAGTTAAACGTGTGCAGCACTAACAAAAAAAAACATACAAAACAAAACAATAATTGCATTGAGAAAGCGCAGCATAATTAGTGTGTAGTGGTTTGAGGGGGCATCAGCAACTAGGAAAGATGTGGGACATACTGTATAGTTAACTAAGAAACAGTTGCTGTCTTCAGGCAGCCCTTACTGAGGTAAATCACTTTTCTCTGGAAAAATGGCAATAGATAAGATACCTTATTCCATTCTCCAAGTGATGCTTCACCTCCATACGGGAGTCAAAAACAACATTGTGCCCCCTGTCAACAAACTTTCCCCCTTCTAAATTTTGAATAATTTCACACCCAAAATTTAAGGTTGAAATGCGCAGTTTGTCCTGTAAACTATATGTGACCCTGGACCACAAAACCAGTCTTAAGTCGCTGGGATATATTTTTTAGCAACTGCCAAAAAAACATTGTATGGGTCAGAATTATCAATTTTTATTTAATGCCAAAAATCGTTAGGATATTAAGTAAAGATCATGTTCTATGAAGATATTTTGTAAATTTCCTACCGTAAATTTATCAAAACTTAATTATTAATATGCATTGCAACTTTAAAGGCGTTTTTCTCAGAATTTAGATTTTTGCACCTTCAGATTACAGTAGTTGTATCACGGCCAAATATTGTCCTATCAGATCAAATCAAGAGAGCGGTTTTCTCTATCTCTGGGTCCCAGGAGGGCACGGAGAGTTGTGGATGGCCCAACACTGGACCTCACTCATCCTAGAGTTCCTGTGGCTCAGTGGTAGAGCATTGTGTTAGCAGCACTAAAGATCATGGGCATACTTACATTGCACTGAAAAAAAAAAATTTTCTTTGATCTCTTTTTGCACAATGAAAGTATTATAGTCTAATTAGTAACTTACAATATTTGTATTAAATTCACATTAAATACGAAGTCAGTCATATTACAAATATTTGATGGCACCCATATCTGGTAGTTAAGTAAAAAGATGGATTTTTATGCAAAGTTAGTTACACTATTAGTCTGCGTTGCCCATCGCCCGTTATAGATCAGCTAACATAATCTATAAAGGTGCAAAATGCATTTACTTATATATATTTGAGAATTTAGATATTTTATTAAATATTTTAGGAATATTTTGAATAAAAAATAAAATCCCTGCTAAAAAAAAACAACAAAAAAACAATGGACACCATTACAAAATGTTTAATGGTTTTGGTTATAATGGGACTTGTATTGGTTTTACTGGAAACTGTAATGGACACTGTTGGTCTCTACCGGTAATTGGTTGCCTTCTATAGGTGGCTTTTTAAAACCAATAAATCCTAATGGAATATGTCCCAAAACACACTACAGATAACCAATTTAATTGTTTTAATGGTTAATGTTATTTGTTGTGGAAAACATAATTCTGTGATGGTTTTATTGTTTGTTTGTTTTTCAATATGGACATAAGCCTATATCAGTTATACAGTGATATTGTGGATTTTGTGTGTCACATGACAAACATGAAACCCCCAGTCCACCCACCTTCCCTCATCCCCCCTAAAAAATGATGCCCCTAACACTACAATACAAAATTGGTAGAATAAATGAAACCTAATGAAACATTTATTTTTGTTTAATTGTTATGGATTACTTCTAGAGATTATAGTGATACATGACGGTGAAAAATGAATGGCTGACTGAATGAATAATAGTCTACTTAAAGTAGGTTAAGATTAATTTAAAATTGTGCCCCCTAATATCACAAGTGTTTTGTTTCATTATCAGTCTGTACCTACATCAAGCTCGTCATCTTTCGATGCTATCTGTACATGTACATTTATGTCTTTGTCCCTGGTGAATCTTATTTTGGGTACATCGCTGACGCTTGCTTGAGGGCTGGACTTGGTTCACGCTCCTTTACATTTCCAGCACTCGTTAACGCCGTGTCCTCGTGGTTGTCTGACATCTCCCCGCGGAGGCGTGCCCACGCCGCTCAAATACAGCGCCTCAGACGCGCGCTTGATGCATTGGGTTCAGAGCGTACAGTGAGGTAAGCAGAGTCTGCTTGCGCACGCCGAGGAGAGCATGCGATTGTCTCGAGACTCGAACCATATCCACTCCCGACATTGAGAAACAGCGCGTTCGGTTCAGTGTATCGTAAAGCGCCGTTTCAGATTTAGGAGAGAAAAGTTTTAGGTGACAAAAGCCACGACGGTTTGGACGTCTACTTTCCATTCAGTTGTTTGTGGAGGACGCATGATTTACCTGTGCCGGACCATAAGTGAAGATTGCATGAAAGGTGAGAAAGGAGTCTTTCACTGATAAATCTTGGATTTGGAAAGGAAGATATGTATTTGTTCTGTCGCCCTTATTTATTAAGCTGTACAAGTTTAAGACTGTATTTCAACCTGTCTAACTGAAAAGTAGCTAACGTTAACTTTACTGTTTCTCAGCCTACATTTATTTTTTATTGCTGGAATATTTTATAGTTGTGTATATGACTTTCCTAATGGACTGTGCACTAGTTCTGGATGTTTGCCAGGTTTATTAGTCATTTGAAGAATTACGGTGTAAAATAAGTGTTTATTTCATGTTAATGTCATTGAGTGCTATTTGTATTTATCTATTTCACCTCACTAGAGCCCCAGTAAAACCAAGGTAGAAGAAAAGCAGGCAATTTTAGGCTGGTTTAAGCTTGTTTTAGACTGATTTAAGTAAGCAGTATCAATATTGGCATCAGTTACTAAAAAAACCGTATCAGTCAACCGCTATGAAGTAATTGCACTGGTTTGTAATGATTAACTCTTGAAGAGTTGTAGATGACCATGTAAGGACTTCTGAGTAAAGTTAAAGATGGACTTTAAGTTAAAGCTGTGTTTTTTCTTTAATTGCAACATAGTAATAATAATAATGAAAAAATGTATTATTAGTCTGCAACTATGGGATAACCATCAGGATTACTTTGCAGTTACGCAACTGTATATGACTAATGTTCTTATCATGGGTATATCTAAGTGTCTCTTTCTACAGCAAATAAATAAACATAAAACACATTGGACAAATTTTAGGTTTATCTAACCATTTAAAAAAAAAAAATCTGTCATTTCTATGATAGTTCACAAAGCACACTGTGGTTCAGATGTTCACAAAGGTATTCTAAAGGAATGGTAATTTCCTTACAGATGTGCTTGTGTGTGTGTGTGTGTGTGTGTGTGTGTCTACTTGTTGCCAGTAGATCAAATCAGTCTAAGTTATTTCATGTTTGCATTTCTCAAATGACACGCTATTACACACCATTGTCTTTGGGACGAGAAATATTGTGAATGTGGCGGGATGTCGTCTAAAGCTGTTTCCTGTAGAAAGTTTCTCCTCAACAATAGGCATTGGGACTAAAAACAGTTGGAGATCTGAGTGGTGATCAACATCAGAAGCATCTGAGGATGCTGAAATAATGGCCAGAAAAAAAGAGAGCGGAAAAAATAGAGTGCAGCACAATGGTATCGGCCACATAGCCAGCACAATGTGGGAATTAAAGTGGGATGTTTTTTGTTTCACGAGACAAAAGAAAAACTAACTGCCAGTGTTGCATAAGTTCTGTAAGGCACCCCTCTGTGCATTTGGACTTTGACCTAATGAGGCCCTGAAGGGCAAGTTAGCACGGGTTGGTTCGAATACATGTTTAAAATGAGTGAAGTGCACTAAGTATATAATTGAGGGAAATGCTTGAACTGGGCTGTGAGAAGCAGGGTAAGAAATTAATTTGCCATAGATGAGGATCACCAGTTTCTTGGTCAGTTGTTTTAAACTCGGGATGCATGATATATTAGTACCATACTGACTATTAACCGATATTTATTTTTCAGTATAAGTATTGAGTATTTACATTCAAATTTTTGACCGAATGTTTGTCAGTCCTTCTTTTTTTTTTTATATGAACAAAATCGTATAAATAAGCGCCTTAAAATGGAGTGAAATAACAATTGCACATTTGTTATTGTCCTTTTTCCAGCAGAGTGTCTCCGATGACTCACAGACGACAGACGTTCTTCCACTCTTGCTAGACGCAAATGTGGCCTGTTTAATATTTGCAGCTCCTGTGCAGGAGACTATGCATAAGTCTGTGCTAATGCTTGACTAAAACCGATCCCATCCTGAGATCTTGGGTTTGGGTTTATTTGTAGCCATTTTTCCAATAAAGAGTTGACAGACGGTTGCAGTCAGATTGCCACATAAGAACATAATGCTCTGGCTCATTTTATGCTTAAACCATAAGGTAGTGTTGCTAAATAATGGCTGAAAAACATGGTTAATGAAAGTGTCACCACATGTGTAAATAAATCTTTGGGGTAAAAATGAAAAAATCGTGTTGAGATTTTCACTTCATGAGCATGAAACTTATTTCTCTTCGTTCTTTGTTTCAGATCTCAAGGATATACTTAGTTGTGCCACACTGGGAGGCTTACTGGATAAGCAGGAGAACTATCCCTGTGGCTCCAAAAAACTGTCTCCGCTTCGATCTTCTCCCACGATGGCCCTGGCCTCCTTCCATCTGATGCAAACACTAAAGAACTCTCCGGCGGCTTTCCGTCGACGATTCCGTCGCGACCGAACGGAGAGCCTGTCTCACGGCGATCCCCTCTTCAAGGTACACTACCTCGGCACCAAGAAAATCTTCTCCCTGGACTTGGAGCAGGCGGAGGATGCCATCGATCGACTCCTGGATGGAGTCCCTGGGAAGCTTTCTAAAGATCACGCCCTAGTAGTGCGCCCCCGATACATCGAGGTGAAAGAACTGAGCACCGGAAGGCAGCTCACCAAGACCTACTTGCATGATATCGCGTACTGCGCCTCGCACACGGCCAGACCCAATGTGTTTCTGTACATCTGCAGGCAGCCCGGTCAGCAGCTGCAATGCAGAGTGTTCTGGTGCAGTCGGGCAGAAAGGGCGAAGGACATGACCGCCTGCTTGGCGATGTCGTTTCAGAGAGCACTAAATGACTTGCAGGGTGGATGCGCCACGTTACCGCCAGGGGAAGGGATCACTAAAGAGCCAGAGATTTCTGGTACGCCCCCTGCACCCAAAGGCTCAACATTGCCAGTTAGTTTGGGAAAAGGTGAGTTAAAGCAGGAAGAAGTGGAGACAGATGAGTGCTGTATTGTTGTAGCTTATACAAAATATGCTAGCAATGCCAAGGTCATGGGTTCGATTCCCAAGGAATGCATGAACTAATAAAATGTCTTGAATGTAATCCAAGTCACTTTGGATAAAAGCATCTTCCAAATTAATGCAACTAAAAAAAATGCATTTGATGAGTGTTCTATAACTCTCTCTTGTTTTGGATTTTGTGTTTCAGTCCGTTGGAAGAAGAGGGGGTCAGTGTCACGCAGTCCTCTCCGTGCTATTTCCAGAAGTGGTTCTGACAGTGACAATTGGAATTAATGGGCCCCGTCCCACCCACCTTGACCGCATTCATTTTGTGATGCTTGGGATTTTGCAGAAAGGAATGTGAGGAAAAGGACAACCACACCTACAACTGGTGGAACTTTTGAGCTTTGATGGAGTTTGCAACTCAAGTTCAGAGTCCGTATTCTAAACCACCACTGCATTTGAGTTTACGGATTTACCAAAGTGATAAAATGTAGGTTTCCAGAGGTTTTTTTTTTTTATGGTTTAGGAAAATGATGGGTTCAATCATGCTGGTTTAAATTTAATCTCAGTTTGCTTAGGGACTATGAGACAACCAAAACCGCTAACCTGAGGTGAACCGATATCTAGTTTTAAAATCATGTATGTATCACAGAGTTGAGTTTTTGTGTGTACACTACATGTCTGGGTAGTTTGTTAATGTGACTGATGAGCAGTCA
This sequence comes from Carassius gibelio, assembly GCF_023724105.1. NCBI lineage: Eukaryota > Metazoa > Chordata > Actinopteri > Cypriniformes > Cyprinidae > Carassius > Carassius gibelio. Next base: position 5,485,156 of record NC_068402.1, read on the forward strand.
GACAGGCGTTGTTTGTATTCAAGGTGTCAAGTGAGGATCTGTGTGGGAAGTGGGTGGATGCTTGATGGTAAACAGTAGCACAACCAGGACATAAAAGTAAGAGCTTTGGAAAAGTGTTTCTATTCCAGATGCACAAAGGAAGCAATGCTTTTTAAATACAATCAGTTTTATTCTAAACTACTGTATGCTTTCACATGCTTTTTTTTTTAATACATGGCCAAAGCCTTGCCAAATGCATTATTACCAATGATTGAATTATTATAACACCATCAATGTGACCATCATTCATGGTGTATTATGTATTGCATAATTGTATACTGGCTTGACAATCGGGACTGTATGTAATTTGGTGCTTTGATACTGAGATTCTTGTTTCTGGTTGTCTGTCATAGCCATATCCGTCTTAGCCTGGTTCTACCTCAGTTTGCCATTTTTATTCCGTTTTTAATAATTCCAAACAGATAATGAAGATCAGCGGTATTGCTGTGTGCTCTTAAAATGAGAATTTGTTTCCGTGCACCTGCATTCCAGAAGTTTTTGAGGGCATAATAGCTCATGCACCCCCATCCATTTTTTATGTATATGTAGCTTTTACGACATCAGCCCGTTTTCCTTGGAGAAGAAAAAAGCCCAATAAGTCACTGTCTCCAGGCAACATCTTATGACATCAGAATACTGTTTCAAAGGTATGCTTGCACAGAGAGTCATGTCCTTGAAAAAGCAGCATCTTTGCACTACAGTTACATAAAGTTATAAATCGCAAGGAAGCATTTTTAAGTGGCCTGGATGCATAAACCAAGTATTTTAAAGGAGGGCACCATGCTTCACATGACTGGGACAACACACATTACCTAGTACAAAAGATTGTCCAGCACCATAAGTTGCTATTTCCCTAAAACTGTTACATGTGCTCACTAAGAATCACATCATATATCACAATAGTATTCAGTCGGTGCCTCATGGTATTAGAAATTCTGCCTCTTGTTAGGCCAGTTACATCAAAGGGATTTCTTTTTTCTTTTTATCCTTATGGATTTTATTTAAAGTCGTATTAAACCGTATCTCGCATTACAACGACCTCAGATCTGTTGTTGGATCTGTTCTGTCTGCTTTATGAGGTGTTTTAATGTTCTATGAATGTTCTTGTACCTTATTTTTAACCTACTTTTGTGTAGACGCTTAAATATTAAATGTATTTTATGGAATATTAAACTTTTTATATGTAAAACATTTGTGCTATGTATTCTAGTAATTTATTAAATGCACAAAAGACACCATAAACTTTTAAGAAGCCAGTTGTTACTTGAATTTCAGGACAGATTAGGTCTTTAAAGAGTGAGCAGTTTCTGTGTAAATCAAGGGGTGCAAATCTTTTAATGGCAGGGGATTAAAATAGTCTCGTCTGATTTAGTAACTTTTCAAAAACATACGTGGTTCACAAAAACATGGCTGACATTTACAATCTTACAGTCACAGGGCTAAAGCTGGCATTATTAAACATCTGTTTGTACATAAATTAATGATCTTTTATATAAAAACATAAATAAATAACAAAACATGTTAGTTCATGGTTCAGATTGTGATTTTTTTTTTATTCTAAGAGCTCTAGGACAAATAGTAAAAATGGTGAACCCTTGGATTTCTTTGAAGTATCCGTTTCATTCGCTGAATAAAGGACTTTGAGTCCTGTCGCTTCCTTGAAACCTTTGGACCTCAGAGAGGCTTTGGAAATGAAGTCGTCTCAGCGGCTTCAACTCTTCCACAACTAAGAAATAAGGTAGAGGAAATGTGTATTAGAGGAAGATGGTCAAATCTAGCCAAAGGCCTGTTTCACACAAACCACTTACCGCTCTATCTATACGCAGAAAAAGAAGTGCTTCTGTGCCACAGCAAAATTAATATATGCAACAGACACGGGATGTATGAAGCAGGCTTAGGACTTTGCTATGTTTAGTTTTCTGTATTGTTTTTCTTGCTCACACCCCTTATCGTAGGAGCACAATGACAAAGGAACGTTCCAAATATTTGGATTCCTAGATTTCCCGGACTCCTATCTTTCAAAGTAACTCGAGCTCTGTGCTCACCCAGATCATAGAACGGTTCCTTTCGGCTTCCCTGAACCACGATCATCTCCAGGAAATTCAGGAGGGCCCCAGTGACCAGGAAGCGCTCTGGGAGGGACAGGGTTTGGAGGTAGCGCATGTCCAAAGAGAAGGGGTTGTCGGGAGGCGGCATGGTGCACAGTCCCACCAACTCATTCACTACATCCCATACATGAGCTCCTACAGGGCACATGAAAGTTTGTGTGTTACGAAAGACCCTTGTAAAATGAAAAGTAGAGATGTTTGATTAGTATCCTTCAGGTGGACTTGGGGGCCGATATGCATTATGGTAACACAACAATATATGGATATACAACCACTAAAGTAAGTTGTATGTGTATTTATACATACTATTTATCATATTTATCACAAGATTCCCCTTTCTGTCAAACATATTTTATTGGATGGTCCAGCTTTTAATGCATGTAGAAAAGTCCTAAATGAAGTTGACTCACTTAAAGAGTTTTTGCCATGTAAATAACCTAAGATGTTGACATGGCATTAAAAAAAAATATAGCAATACTACAAAATCTTTAACCTTGTTTAACAAAAAATTGTAAACGTTTCCAAACTTTGAACCAGGAACATAAAGAAATATTGTATATAATAAAATTGTGAAAATATGGCCAATAAAAGTTGAAGCTGGTGAAATAAAGACGTTTAAGGATGTTAAAACCTTGGGAAGTTGAAACCCAGTCTGTGATGGACTTCAGCTTCATTGGTGTATCTTTGACTAGAGTATCAGTTCCTCCGACGTTTACTAGGCGCTCATGATTGGATCGAATCCAGACATAAGGTTGCCCATACTTGACATAGCCGGCTAACAGGAACAGGGTGCAATTCATTTCCTGCAATGAAAAAATATATATTTTCAGAGCCTTGACCACTTCAAGACAATCAGAAATTGTGCATATTTATTATATTTAATATTTAATATTTTTGATTGATATGTACAATACTGTTAAAATATATTAAAATAACAAATTGTAATAATATTTCATAATATTACTGTTTTCACTGTATTTTTGATCAAATAAATGCAGCCTTGTTGAGCATAAGAAATTTCTTTCAAAAATATAAATCTTACAGACCCTTAACTTTTGAAGGGTAGTGATTAATTTTTCAACCTAAATGAATCGGCATTGTATTTTAAGATTAGTAATGTTCCTAATGCATGAATTTGACATTGGCAATGATACTCACAGGAACAGCGATCTCTCTCTCACTGGGTGAAGCTGGGAGAAGATGAGAATCAACATTCCTGTGAGTGAGTAATTCAAATAATTGATATACAGCACTTGGTTTATAATCGCTACAGTCCAAGGATATTTTTCTTCCACCTGCTGGGAGTTTGTGTCTGTGTGCCGTCTGGTGTCTGTAGTTTGTATTGTAGAAGTGGTCCTTCTCCTGCCAAAGGCGAGCTAGCATAGTCGCTGTCCAGACTGTAACTACTACTGCAGGTTGAGCTGGTAAAGGTGGAGGCCACAGACACAGGGAACCCCGGGGAACACCATCTCTGTGAGAAAAGAGTCATGTTTCCAAAAGATACAACTGTCACTGATGCAGCAGCACTTGAGCTTTTATGTTTAAAGATGTTTGAAGCTGCACTTTATGACTCCAAACATCTTCTCAAACACAGTTTTAATGCAAAATAAAAAAGCTAAAATAAAAAGTGACTGAGAAACAATAAAGACCCCCACCAAGTCATCATTGACCACAGTCAGCAGAAGTTCCTCTCTCCCTCTTAGCCAGGGCTGGAAATATCGGAAGCCCTACAGACAGACATAAACGACAGCAAAAAACTAAACACGTTTTAATTACCTCAAAACGTCGTGCAGTTTTAATTAAATATGAAACTGTAAATACTATTGCTTTAGGAAAAGCCCACCTGTAAAGAACCCAGTATTGCAAGCTCCGACAGGAAGTGCTTTAGTCTCGCGCTTTGTTCATGTTCTTGCATCTATCACAAAATCAAAACAGTTTCTATAATGAGTTGTTCTTATAACGTACAAAATACACACTTATATAACAACAAATGGCTTTTAATGGTGAATGAACAAGATTTGATGAAGCCTACATCTACTAAGGGCTCATAGCTTCGTTAATAGGCAACGGCAGCCAATCCTGTCATTGCGTGCGATGGATTGAGAAAATAAAACCTTTTGCATTTAATATGATAATGTCTTAACCGAACACATCATAGTGAAACGACCCATGCAACATGGCTGTCAAACTAAATCAACCGATTAGTTACAAAAATAACTAGAGACCTAAACATAAGCGCATAAATAAGCATGCAGTGAAAATACATTTTCATATACTTACACCAGAACTCATGTTTACACGCATGATTTTGCTGTAAATGAGATGCATTTACATTGAGCAAATCAATGCAAGCACACTGTCACGCCTATTTGCACATGCATTTCTTTGTCTTCCCTATGCAATGCATTACCAATGCATTGGTAAATTAATCATTCATGCAATAGTCTCTTATCCTAATGTTTTTCCTCCACGGTTTTAGGTATTTCGGATTTTAGGTCTCATTTGGTATTTGATCGCGTGCTGATCATTGTGCAGATGATGCTCCTGTCGCGCACAAGGGATCATCTGCGTGTGGTGCTCTTAAAGAAAAACGAAAAAATATCACATCACCTGTGTGTATAATACTTTGGTGTATTTTTGGTGAGTGACATTTAAAATAAAATCACAGGATCAATTTGAGGAATCAAATCTAATCAATTTATGACCAACCAAAAAAATACCTGTGGCCAACAGACAAAATCTGGAACTTATAGTCATATGATATTTTTAGCCAAATTACACACTGCCATTTTATAGTTATTCAGTTAAGAATTATTCAGTGTCTATGTAGCTAAATATAATAGCGATGTTGTAAGGAACTGTAATAAAGCAACAAGGTTATTATTTGCATTTAGCCACAGTGCCAGATCATCGCTTATTACATAATAACCCAAGTTAACAGATTAAATTAAGACATTGTGCAGTATTAATGCCTACGAAGCTGTGCTTTGCATGTCTTAGAAGGGTTATAGGCTGGAGTTTAGATGGTGGGGGTAAAATTCAGGTTCACAAAAAGGACACAATCCGTAGCTGGTGAATTCTGTGTTGACTAGAAATCAGCAGTAGAAGGAGAAATGACTCACTGCATATATCAAGCAAAATGATGTCACACCACCCTGTTGCCCACAACAGGAAGTGAACACAATAGCAGTCATACAATACAGCCAGAAGAGATTCTGTGGAATGTGTATCGTCTACTAGCTGCAAAAACACTCTGGGCCAGAACACATTGTGTGCTTTCTGTTTTAATCAGTCATCTTATTAATTGTTCTGCTGTAAAACCAAATGCTCTACCAACGTACTGCTGTCACAGTTTCACTTTTAGTCACTTCTCAGAATATAAAAAAGAAGTATGATATGAGATCACTGTTTCTCATTATAGTTTGTGATAGTTTCTTCCTCTTTCTTACAAGGGGACCATCTTTCCTAAATGCTACTTCTAGTTTAAGACTATTAAAATTATTTTAATATTAAAAAACTATTTCAAATATGAATATTTAAAAATGAAATTACTCAGTTGCGTAGTGTTACCTCTGTTCATTTAAGTGGTATATTATTGGGCGGTTTACATTTTAAAACTGACCTCACTTCCTGTCTGAAAGTTAAGCTGACAGCATTATGTTCTTTTCCTGTATATCGCTACACTGTGCTTTTTAAAAATTTTCTATGGACATCCTGTAAAGATTACGTAGCCTGACAAGAGCTTAATATTCAGTCACTGTTTATTTAATTAATCAATGTACATAATTCAGTTCTGGACCTTCAGTGTGAGACTCTATTTAATTACAATGAAAAGCTTGTTTCATTCACTCATTATACTTTTACATTCAAACAAACCCTTTAAATGTCCCCCTGAAATAAACCCATTCATTAGCCTAACACAGAATATTATTTTTGTTTTAGCCCTGATTCACAAAAGCTGGAGTTCATTTGTTTCAAGCGAAAATATTTGATTCTGTTGAACACTGCTGTCTTTATGTTTTATGTTCAGGCATTGAGTGTATTGTTTTGGTCCTTTTAATTTGATTTCTCTCTCTCTCTTTATTCTGCTTCCTTTTCACCTCTCATCTTTTGGATGCTGATATGTGAATGGGTGCTGAAGGCCTTGTTGTGAGTGCAGAATAAGACTCAAATGGGAGGAAAAGACTTGATGGCAGCACCCCTTTTTGGAAAAGTGTTGTAGTCCATTTGAACTTTAGGATAGAAATGGTCATAGATATATTTATAGCTCATAGTTTTCTTTTATCATATTTATAAATAGAGAATAGAAACTCACTTAAAACCCCCTTATTGTTTTATCATGTTAGACTTGTCTTAGTGATTTCTGTTATTCCCCTTTGTGGAAGGGGAAAAAAAGAGAGAAATAACTGTGACTGATCACACAGAGCTGGTCTGTCACGCTGTGAATGTCATATCATGATGATGTGACAGTCACACATTCTCAGGCCTAGATGTAATGCAAATTCAATTACATTTTCATTTTTATATGGTTCAGTTTTGTTATTGTGATATTTCGTTATGTCTTTTTACTCTCAAGTCAGTGGCAATAAATACAAATGTTATAGTGTTTTTATGTGAATATACTGCAAGTAATTATGACAGCATGTACAGGCAAGGCATCTATTAAGCTTTATTTATTGGTATCATGTCTCCATCTGTTATATGCCTGATACATCATTTATTTGATATTCTCTCTGTATTTCTTTTAGGATTGTCAAATTCTGTAACGGAAATGTTTTCCTGGCACAGGTTTATGTATCTTTACTCCCACCTTGTGGACAGATACACCATTACATTGGTTCAATAATCCTTTGGTCAGATATATTAAATTAATTCAGAATAAATTATTTGTTGTACAGCTGAAGAAGTTATATTAAATTACAAAATAAAAATTAATGGCTGAAATGAGTGAATAACTTGAACTTGTTTCACAGTGACTTTAATCATGGTTTCTATGGTGTATTTTATAAAAGCCAAAAATTATCAGCATATTAAATTGCCGTTTTTGTTTTTTTTACATAATTTTCAGTAATTGGCCCTTTATTTCAGCTTTGGATAATGGGCGTGGTCTCCTGCTAACTAGGAAAGTGTGGAAAAAAACAGTGATTGCAACCAATTAGTTATGACAAAAGTTTGTCCTAATAAGAGTAGCTGCTGTTGAAGTAGCCAATCAAAACATCCAACTTCTAACAAGTCAATCAACATTACACATTATAAATATAGCCGTCGGTCAGAAAACGTTACTCTTAGCCGCATAGCTCAGGATATTGTGTTAGTGCTAATGTAGGTTTGGTAGCGTTTGAGGCTACCGTACTACAGAGACTTCGTTAATCAGTGACTATGGCTTTTGGATTTGTTTCAGGGTAATTGTTTTTGAAGACTTATTTTTTTCTGTATGTAACTTGATTCCATTAGTAACTTTTTTTTCTTTTCTCATTAGAGGGCTTTTTCTCCTGTGTGCAGTAGCTTGTGCACTGCCTGGCTCTAAAAATGCATTGCAGCAGTCCTCCAGACTACCACAAGGTAAGAGTTTGCAGAAAGGTGACTTTTGTTGTATGATGTACTTTTTCAAACTGCACTTTTTTTCTTTTTTGTTCATAGCTCCCACTGTGGTCGAATGCAAGGCCCAATCCCTGGTTGTGTCGGTAGACATACCACCTTCTGGCAGTGCACCGCGTTTTGAGGCCATTGGTGCGTTGTGTGTTTTTTTTTTTTTTTTTTGTTTTTTTTTTTTTTTTTTTTTTGTTTCTACCGTCATGGCCAAAAGTTTTAGCATTGACGTTGTCTTGTGACATTTGCTGCTTGAGTATTTGTAGAATTTTTCCTGTTATACTAAAAAACAATGCATACGTTCAAGGCTTTTATTTCCAAACTAAGTTGATATTTGATCAAGTTGATATTGTTGACCCTTGTTCACAACCTCTGCAATTAACTCCTGCATGCTGGATGTTAGCTTCTGACTAGTGGTGATCCATTCTTGCCTAGGTTCTTGACAATGATTACCTGCATGTTCCTTTAAAGGTAACGTTACTAACAGATACAGTGATTGGAAGCACTTCCCTCGTTTTTATAGAAATCAGTCTGCTTACAATCTACTTGGTATGAAGGTGATTTTAACCAGTTTAGTACTCACTCACACGCTGATGAAATGATTGGCCCATGTTAGCCTTTTATTTTTTTCTGTGACTCTTCGAAACTTAAAGTGCTTTTGATCACACTACAATCTATAAATTATGTGAATGAACCCCACAACAGCTTAAGCAGCAAACTTTGCAGAACCGAAAATTGTCACGCCCAAAACTTCTGGCCATGACTAGTTTTTCTCTCCTCTTTGGTCTTAGATGCCACCGGTGCATATCCTGTCACAGAGCGCTATGGGGCTCAGTGTGGTTACACTTACTCTGTCCAGCCTTTGCTGGGTCATGTTGATCTCAGAGCATCATACTTCTCCTGTCACACGGGAAATCAGGTACAGAATCCAAAATGAAAGATCAAAAACCCATTTTGGTTTTGTTACTTGATCAAATGAATGCATTTTTGTAGCTGCTTTGAAACTTAACTTGTTTAACAGATGTAGCACTTCAATTCTGAACACTGTCATGATGCTTTGTGTAAAGTGACGCATTTTGTAATTTAACAGTTAAAGTCCACTTCTATAAAATTGATGTTAATTGTGCACCTAATCGGCACTTATGAATGCTTAAGGATTGTGATAAGCTGAACTTTTCGGTTTTGTTACCGGAATGCAAAGTGTTCTAAAACATTTTTTTTAAATGTCTTAAAACGGTTGTTGCATTTCAATAAAATGCTTTGGTTTGTTTTTCACAAATGTTCATGACCCCAAACTCATTCCTCAGAATGATGAGGTCTTCACCTTCATGTTTGGGGTGTTCACCATTGATGAGAGTGGCAAAGAGTCATCTTTCAATGTCTCCAAGACTTGCTCTGTTCCTCCTTTCTCTCCGAGGGTGGTTACTTGTGAAGAGAACTACATGGAGGTACGAATGAATTAACTTTTACATATGGTGTTTGCCCTGCTTTTGTTTGAAGTTTTTCCCTCTTCTCCAACAGGTGTCTGTGAGAACTGATCTACCTTGTCCTACAGCTGGCAGTATTAAAGACTTCTCTGCATCTTTAGCTTTGGTAAGCAGCTAGTTCTTGTTAAGGGTTCACGTAAATTGTGGTCTTCAGAACTTTATATTTTTTCCTAACAGGCCCAAAGTTCAGCTGTTGAGGCCTGGCAGGTGATGCTACAAAAAGAGGGCCAGCAGCCTGAGGTAATGTCGGTTGAGTATGCTGCTACTCTGGGCTACATCATAATGGTCACACCTGGCAGACTTGTATTTCGAACAACCTTTGGACAACTCTATGCTTCTGTTAAAATGGTATGTTTAATGTCATCAAACTGACTCTGAATAGGGGCATGTGGCCTGATGTTAAATGTTCACACATTTAGGACTGCCTTAACTGCTAGATCAAACTTGTTTCAGGTCAATGGTGCAGCAGTTGAAGTGATCCAAGCCACAGTCTTTTTCAGACAGAACTGGATGGTGGTCATGGTGGACCTGGTTGCTACCTGTTCACTGGGTAAGAATTTTTCCCATCCGTTACTAACTCAGAGTTGACAGAGTCCCCTTCAGGAACCATGTTTACACTTTTTCAGTTAAAGGCTCTTCTGATGACTCCAGACTTCACTGGAGGACCCCTGCAGAAAGGACCCCTCCGGCTGTTGGACCCTCTAAGTTGAGGACAGAGTACATGGGCATGGGAGTTAGTGGTGGGGTTGCGAATGAATGGGCTATGACCGACCAAGGCTACTCTGTAACAGTTGGTAAAGGGAGCGTAGCACATAGGCTCCCCTCTGTTGCTGAGGGAGGAATACGAAAGGTATAATCCAAACCAATTGTTTTCTCCATGCATGAGCCTGTAATTTGTTTAAAGTTAATTTAGATAATGAATTGCATGTTAACTCTTCAGAACCAGCAGGGTGTGGTGACCAAGCCTAAAGTTGTCCGGCAGATGGCTACTCCACCAGTTCCTCGCCCTCCCCTTTCAGTTAACCGTAAGTTAGAAATGAATCATGTTTGGGCATATGGCGGATTCTCTTTGGGTGATGGCTTACTTCAACTGTACCAACTCTAGAATCACCTTCAGGAACCTGGAGGACCCCTGCTGAAAGGACTCCTTTGGCTGTTGGAACCTCTGAGTTGTGGGGAGAGAACAGGCGCATGGGAGTTAGTGGTGGGGTTGTGAATGAACGGGCTATGACCGACCGAGGCTACTCTGTAACAGTTGGTAAAGAGACCGTATCACACAGATTCCCCTCTGTTGCTGAGGTAGGAATAAGAAAGGTATGAGTATTCTCCATGCATGATCCTGCAGTTTTCTTTAAAGAATCCTAAAGTGGATTAGGAGACTATGAATTGCATGTTAACTCATCAGAACCAGCAGGGTGTGGTGACCAAGCCTAATGTGGTCCTGCAGATGGCTACTCCACCAGTTCCTCGTCCTCCCCTTTCAGTTAACCGTGAGTTAGAATCAATATGTTTGGGCATATTGCTGCATCTCTAGGAGTAATGGTGTACTTCAACTGTACGGACTCATCTAGAATAACCTTCAGTTTACACTTCTTCCAGATGATGGCTCCAGACTTCATTGGAGGACACCTGCAGAAAGGACTCCTCTGGCTTTTGGACCCTCTAAGTTGAGGAAAGAGTACATGGGCATGGGAGTTAGTGGTGGGGTTGTGGATGAACGAGCTGCGACAGACCGAGGCTACTCTATGACCGTTGGTAAAGCAACTGTAGTGAGTAGTATCCCCTCTGCTGCTGAGGGAGGAATACGAAAGGTATGATCCTGGAATTTGTTCAAAGCATCCTTAAATGGATTAGGAGATTATGAATTGCATGTTAACTCTTCAGAACCAGCAGGGTGTGGTGACTAATCCTAATGTGGTCCGGCAGATGGCTAATACACCAGTTCCTCGCCCTCCCCTTTCAGTTAACCGTGAGTTGGAATAGATATCATGTTTGGGCATATGGATGCTTCTCTATGGGTGGTGGCTTACTTCAACTGTACTAACGCCTCTAGAATCACCTTCAGGAACCTGGAGGAGCCCTGCAGAAAGGACTCCTTTGGCTGTTGGAACCTCCGAGTTGTGGGGAGAGAACAGGCGCATGGGAGCTAGTGGTGGGGTTGTGGATAAATGGGCTGCGTCAGACCGTGGCTACTCTGTAACAGTTGGTAAAGAGACCGTAGCACATAGGTTCCCCTCTGTTGCTGAGGGAGGAATACGAAAGGTATTATCCACTTTCTCCATGCATGATCCTGCAATCTTGTTTGGAGCATCCTAAAATGGATTAGGAGATTATGAATTGCATGTTAACTCTTCAGAACCAGCAGGGTGTGGTGATCAAGCCTAATGTGGTCCGGCAGATAGCTAATCCACCAGTTCCTCGTCCTCCCCTTTCAGTTAACCGTAAGTTAGAAATGAATCATGTCTGGGCATATGGTCGCTTCTCTTTGGGTGATGGCTTACTTCAACTGTACCAACTCCTCCAGAATCACCTTCAGGAACCTGGAGGAGCCCTGCAGAAAGGACTCCTCTGGCTGTTGGAACCTCTGAGTTGAGGGGAGAGAACATGGGCATGGGAGTTAGTGGTGGGGTTGTGGATGAACGGGCTACGATAGACAGAGGTTATTCCATAACTGTTGGTAAAGCAACTGTAGGGAGTAGTATCCTTTCTCCTGCTGAGGGAGGAATAAGAAAGGTATGATCCTGGAACTGGTTTAACACATCCTAAATTAAGTGGATACGGATTTTATTTATTTATTTTTTAAACACTTCAGGACCAGCATGGTGTGGTGACCAAGCCTAATGTGGTCAAGCAGATGGCTTCTCCGCCAATTCCGCTTCCTTTTTCAGTTAACCGTGAGTTGGAACAAATAATGTTGAAGCATATGACATTCTCTTTGGGTGATGGTTTACTCCTAACTGTACTGACTGACTCGTCCAGAAACAAACCTTGAGGAGAGAGTCTTCCATGTCTACCTGGGTAATATTCCTTCTGATGTGGAACTGGTGTCTGTTGAGCTGAATGGGCAGGAGATCTCTGTATTGACTGCCGCGCAGATGGGGTACTCCATCTCCAGAGTCTCAGAAGGCAACGCTACCTCTGCGTACATCATTAGGGTTCCATTTGAGGACCAATTTGTTGCAAAGCAGGTGAGGTTTGCTTTAGTTTGCAATTTTCTAGGTCAAGACCATTTGTAATGCACTTACAAGTAGCAGTTTTACAGAACGACATTAACCTGCTAACATGCATAAAGATAAAGTACAGTGGTCTTTTAACATGGGCATGGTGACCACTCAAGCAATTGAGATGCATGGGTGGTATACATGGTTTAGTAAGTGTACTGTAGTTTGGACCAGTGCTTTTTTTTTTTTTTAGATTTATTAAAAAAAAGCTGTCTAAGATTCTTTTACAGGCAGTTGAGATTGCCAATTCTGTACAGCTTAATGTGACTTGTAGAATAGTTGTAAAATTCAGACATTGATACAAGACCCTCTATGGACTTGATGCAGGCTCGTAAGACCACGTGTCCCTAACATCAGACCCATGTGTTAAATGTTAGTCTTTGATCTCCGTTGTTTTGTCTCTCTTCCAGTACGTTTCAGCTGGCTTGTTCGAGTACTCTCTGGAAATTAAATGGACTTTGAACATAAGGCCTCAGATGGAGGCCTATTACCACTTGTCTTCTGTGTCTGCTTTAGTCGTTGAAGCCTGTAAGAACCATTAACCTCTTGGACATACTTTTGATCGATACACTTGATTTGAGGGGGTGTTTTTAACTTTGTCTCCCCAGTACCTCCAGTGTTTGACAGCATGTGTACTGAAAGTGGCATAAGCTTCGAGAAGGACCATCAGCAGTACGATTACTTGTGGGACATTGCCATTGGGTCTTACACCCTGACCCCACAGCTGGCATCAGAGCGTGGCTATATCCTGACCAATGACAGCACCACATTAATATTGGCTGTGCCTCTGTTTACCATTGGATACGTTTATGAGGTTAAACTTTTTACCACAAGCAGGGCCCAGTTGCGAGACCCACTTTAAAATTCTAAATGGAGTTGTGACCATGGTTGAAATTTAACTTTAAGTTTCCCTATGTAATAGGATATTACTCTGCAGCAGTTCTATGGCACGTTCAAACTTCTCACCAGAAATGCTAAAACCCTGGAGATTGAGCAGTCCTCAGCCAAACGCTGCCTCTTCCAAACCACAGAGCTTTTGGGTAATGGCTGTTATTGACTTTACCCCAAATCTGTGACGTTGTAATAAAGCATGTGTATTATACATAAAAGCTGGTTTCTGTGGGCTTTGAGTTGCCTGATCGAATGCGTTAACATTTTCCTTATCTTTGCAGTGTGCTCTACTGAGGGTGTGATGACTATAGTGACTGACATCACTAAAGCGGTACCTTCTGCTGATCCTGCAAGAACCACACTATTGGACCAAAGCTGCAGACCCCAAGAAACTGATGATACCAGAGTCCTCTTCTCTTTTGGTCTTAACACTTGTGGGACTAGATTTCAGGTAGTGTGTGTGTGGGGTGGTCCCCCAACCTGTTCCCCATGAAATCTGACTAGGTCTTTTACTCGGCTTCTCAGATTGATCAGCAGTATGTAACCTATGAAAACGAGCTCGTATTTCATGAGTTGTATTCTACGGACAGCAGGCCAGTTATCACAAGAGATGCTGCATACAGGTATGTTATTGAGGGTCGGAGTACCCCTAGAAAGCAAAGTGCTGAAGCTGTGCAACTGACTTGGTTGGTTTCAAAATGGTTTACGAGATCTTCTGACTTGTTAATCAGAGTGACCATGAGGTGCATTTACCCAGTACGTGACACTGAAAGCCTTTTTGTGGACCGAAAGTTTAGAGCAGAGACCCCTGGAATTGGACAAATAAAGGACCCTGTGAAGGGCAAGTTAATGTTTAATTACCCATTTTAGAACCATTTGGTGTGCAAGTGCTCATCTCCATGCCTTCTATTTTCAGTTCCTCCCCAAATGCTTAAGCCAATGCAACTGCCAAAACAGGCCATTATGAAGCCCTCTTTTCAGGGATCGGTTGCAAGGAAACCAACTGAATATGTTCGAGTGGGCCAGTGGAGTGTGCCCCAAGACAAATATGCCCAGCGTTCACTAGGTGGTATTTTATTCAGTTTACAAGAAGTCATAGCAACTTATATTTTTACAGTACTTTGAACAAGTTGAGCAATTTTAAATTAAGTTGACATCTATGTGAGTTAAAGACTTGTACAACCAAGTTTTGCATTAAGTAACTTTCTCTTTTTCTCCCCTCACACAGGTGCCTAATGGAGCCTTCTAGATGACTCAACAAACTTGCATTTTAAGCATTTGTCTTGTGCTGCATGAAATAAAGTACTTTCTCAAGCACTCCGTGTGGTTTTTTTTTTTTTTTTTTTTTTTTTTTTTTTTTTTTTAAAACATTACACTGGGTTTTTGAATCTAAGGAGTCCTAACAGTAAAGCAGTAATGTCTTAATTTCTTATGTCATCAAGAGTTAAACTGTACAAGTCAGTTACTGGGTATCATCCCATGGTTTACTGACACTGTCCTGTATGCTCAAATGAATCCCATTTACCATGGAGCCTCTGTTATAGAACAGGCCTCCTGTGTCTATGCAAGGCAGGGAGCCCCAAGTCTGCTGAGGTCCAGTGTGGAGTTTTAAGGAAGATGCTTTGGTTCCTATCTGTGGATTCTGGATCGGAGCCATGCAACTTGTATTGCTAGTTGGGCATGTACTTGGAGTCTTTGTGCCTTGAAGAAAAGCCAACTGGTTCTGTGAATGGACCAAGTTCTGAATCAAGCTTTGGGTCAGGATGTGATTCTGATGGTGGGTCGGGGTTAGGATTTGCTGGTTTGGATGAGCCAGTGCTCTGGCCAGGTTAAGGTTGTGGTGCTGGTTTGGGTGTAGCGGTAATTTTCCTCTCCAGTCCTCTTGCTGCTGCCGATGGATCTTCATGTGAGCATTTCTACTTTTGATTTTATAAAACATCCTGAAATGACAATTTGCATGGTCAAAGGGAATAAATGTCAAAAGCATTTGTTTGCTATGGAAACAAAGACCATTCTTTTCAAACTTGGTACTATAACAAAATTTGCCAATACGTACTTGCCACACTGTTTACAGGGAAAGTTTGTGGGAAGTGGTGGGGTATGAATCAGTTGGTCAATACTGGTTTGGTTAACCAACACCTTTGGGGCTGGAGCAACCTGTGGATGAGTAAAATGCCATGTTTTGTAACAATCGCTAAAAAGGGCTATAACAAATTATTGATTTTAAGTATTGAAAAATGAAGTTGTCCTTCAGAAAATAAGCAAATCACAATCTGTAGGCCATTATACTTTTATACAATTGGTAAGGGGGAGGACGTGCTATTCCTATAAAAATCTGTTTGATGTGCATTCATGCAGTGTTTACTGCAGGCTCGAGTGCTGTTGGGGTGAGTCTTTTCACTCCAATTTAAAACGTAATCACTCTAATTCCTCAACTAATGTGTGAGATTCATTTTGATCCACACGCCATACCAGTTGGTGGCAGAAATACAATCTGTAAATGCAATTTGTCAACCACTAATAAAATCTCAAGAAGAATTTCTCACAATTACAGAAGAGGATAAGACCGTAAAATGCAAGTTGTCATGCATTGTAAAAATATATCTCAAATGCATTAAAAGGCAAACAAAATCTGGCAAAGCACTGACATGGCAGCTCATGCTAAAATATTTGCTCATGAGTTTGTTTGAATGTTTAAAATAAAACATTCTCAAGTTTTGGACAACTTGTGGAGTACACGATTACTAATTCGTTCACTGTGTGACCTTGGCTATTTTTTTCAGATGTTTGTACATAAAAATGTGTAGTTTTTTTCAGTAGTTATTGGAGAACGGTTTTTCGAAAATTTGAATAAACAGAACTGACTTTTCCACAAAATGATTCTTTTTCTTCTAAAATAGCTCAAAATATCACAGACTGACTCAGAAACATGTCAGATAATGTCAGACATATTATCTCATAATACCGTTAAGCTTAAATTTAACTATATCATTAACCATTATTGGTATAAAGCAGCAAGGGAATGCTCTTTTAGATATAATTGGGAGTTACTAAAATTTGCAATCCCTATTGCAATCAGCACTGTTAAAAGATTTTCTAAAGCTTCTGGTCTTTTTTATTATTATTATTGTTATTATTATTTAATTTGTTTAAATGTGAACAAATTTCAGTTGAAGACTGCAATCTTTGTACAATTAATAATATTCCAAGTTAAGAGAAGATATCTTCTTTAGGTATCTCTATATGTAAAAATTAAAATGATAGATATGTATTGAATTTTTCCCCAATTATTGATAAAACACAAAGAAAATATGTGACCCTGGACCACAAAAGCAGTCTTAAGTCGCTGGGGTATATCTTTAGCAATAGCCCAAAAAAATGGTATGGGTCAAAGTGATCAAATTTTCTTTTATGCCAAAAATCATAAGGATATTAGGTAAAGATCATGTTCCATGAAGATATTTTGAAATTTCCTACTGTAAATATATAAAAACTTAATTTTTGATTAGTAATATGTATTGCAAAGAATTAATTTGGACAAAATTAAAGGCGATTTTCTCAGTATTTATTTTGCACCCCCCAGATTCCAGATATTCAAATAGTTGTATCTCGGCCAAAAATTGTCCGATCCTAATAAGCCATATATCAATGGAAAGCTTGTTTATTCAACTTTCAGACGATAAATAAATCTCAATTTCGTAAAAAATTGACACTTTTGTGGTCCATGGTCACATTTAATTTATGGCTGCAGAGAAACTTATCTCTGAGGGGAAGAATATTACTTGTCAAAGGAGAGGGAATCTCCAGATTATTATACGCTGCTCAGTCTCACCATAAACCTCAGAAGTATTGACAAAATGTTATTTAATTACATATGGAAAAATGGCATACATTATATAAAGAAATCTGTTAAATGGTGGTCTCAAGATGTTAGATCTTTGCACATTTAATAATATTCCAAATTCCAAATGTGTCAGTTCATTGGAATGCCTTTGTTTGTGATATTGCCTGGAGGAAAATTTGGCAAATTCCAAATAGATACCTAATTACTAATAAGATTATCCATTCTGTATATCCTGTTAATAACTTTTTAAAGAAATAAAAAAAAAGATATTGATCTTGTGCAAACAGAACCCAGAGACTATTGTGCATTTATTTTGTGCATTTGTGCATTACGCTGAATTATTGTGGAAAGACTTCCCTATTTGTTGAGAACCGAGAACATTGCTAAGGATTTTTCTTTACTTGGAAAAATGTTTTGTTTGGAATTGTTAATTGGAAAAAAGAACATGTACTAAAATTTTATATACATAAATGTAAGTTTTCAGATCAGAAACCACTTTTTTATGTTTTGCTTGCTGAATTAGAGCATTACTCTGGGACGTCTTTAACTCGTGTAAAAAGAAGGCTTTAAAACTAAACTTTAAAGCTTTTTTTCTTTTAATCTTTTCCTTAGATGTAATCTTTTAGTGATATATACCCGTCTTGTACTCTGTAGTGTATTTTTTTCTTCTCTTTTCTGTATTATTTGTTCTACACATGTCTGACATTTTACAAATCAAGTGTAATCTAGTACATTTAATTTAAAAATGAAATACAATTAAATATAAAGTTTAAGCTGAAATTGTGTTAAGTGTGCAGTGCTTGTTTTGTGTGCTATTAAGGCTGAGCAAACCAGGTCAGTTAAAAGCAGTTGAATATTATTCAAATTTTTCTACTAAATTAATAAAAAATCTGCTAATATTATAAAACCATTACACATCCATTCATGGGTTTACCTGATCCGCTCTCATGTTTGTATAGACTTATACCAATGTGCTGTAATCTAAATCAGTCTTACCTGATTGATGACTGCTGCAATTCTCTCTTCCTCCAAACTTTCCTTTTCTCTTTCCCTCTGCTTGTTTTGTTTCTCTGAAAGCCTCTTGGAGTTGTAATAGAATTCAATACACTGTGACACCTGCTTTGTTCTCACCTGAAAGTATGAGAACTGTAAATACACCGATCCTCTGACATTTGGTGGTTTGGAAAGCAAATATTCAATATATTACCATTTTGTGTATAAAGGAGAAATCTTTTCCATAAATTGCAAATGCTTTATGGAACAGCATTTGTTCACTCAAACTCCATATATCCATGCCTAAATGGAAAGTGAAACAGGATTAGTCTTATTTATGTGATGCTGACTGTAAACGTTTTTGACAGTCGACAAATGAGATGTTTACCAGAATAGTGATAGTTTTCTGATGGAGGGGAGTTTTTAAACAACAGCATCTCCAGCGCTGCCTGATACCAGGGAAAATAAGGAGTCATGATTACCAAGGACATTATGAAGAGGTAACTGTGAAAGCAATCACAAACTATCATAAATCTACAAGCATTAATTGAATAATGAATATTGCACTCACTAGAATGTTTCCCTGGCAGTGAGACAGGCTGTGAAGAGCAAGCTCCAGATTGGCGCCCCCTCCTGGTAGAACACTGGAGGCACTCAGGTCAAGAAGATTCTCCACTGAGGTTCGAGATCACACTCATTAATGATGTAAAGCACAAGTGGTTTAATTGTAAATTTTTAAATGTAATTATAATTACCGTGCTGTAAAAGGGTGTCATTTTCCTGTAACTCTGCCCAAGGTTTCCATAACAGCTCCTCTCTGACTGGTTCCTCTGAATTCATCGCATGCTCTCTTCCTGTTATCAGATCTGGCAGCTCAGCTTGGAACTCTGGGCCTATATTTATGCACCTTGGGTGTAAAATGACAAAGTTTAATGAAATCATCTGTTTCAGAAAAGCTTGACACTAGTTTCTTCACCATCTGGGTGAAATTTCAAATATCGTTTATTGTAATGTATTGGAATGGTACGAAACTTGGTAAAGATTTTGGAACATGCACAGAAAAAAATCATGGGCATGATCTGAAAAGGTTAAATGGTCACACTTTCATTGTTCACAGTCATTGAAAATGAATGGGAATCCAATTTTTTTTTTGTAGTAGAAATGTTTGGTATTGCACCCAAACAAAATCTTACTGAGACCTTGTTTATTCATGATATCAACCTCAAATTTGAAACGCAACTTGTTTAGATGCATGCCTTTGATTTTCTTGCAGTTTTTGAGTGAAACACATTTTGAAAATATAAATTTCATATAAAAAAAATTATTTTGTGCATTTTTCAGAACTGTAAACTTCAATAACTTCTGTTTCACTTAAACTCCACTTCATCAATAATCTGCCATGTGTCTTCTTCAAGAAGAGAAGATACCAAACTTAAGTCTGTGCTCCGGGGTCTGTTTTATAAAACAAGTTGACCAAATAAGCCAGGCTTATTTCAGTTAGTATGACTTATTTTGAAACAAATCAACTAAAATAAACCTAGTTCATTTGGTCAAATTGTTTTATGAAACAGGCAGTTTAAGTTTGAAATTAAATTTTCAGGTCTAGGCTTAAAAAGTGGTTTGCAGGTATTAAATGGAACATAACTATTCCATAAATATAATTTAGAACCAAATTTCCTAAAAATCAAGCTATAATATAGAACATTCATTTAATTTAAATAATTTTAATTTAATTTTTTTTTTTTTTTAACTGCCATGTGAACAATGACAGGGGGTTAGAATAAGGAAGATTCAACACAACCAAGCAGATGCTCACCAAATCAAGAAAGAAAAAAATTGATAACAAATAGTACATTGTTTATCTTCTGACAGATTATTGTTGTCAAATAAGTAGCGTTTCTTTTTAGCTGTTCAGACATGCTCTTCATAATTTTTTTTAAACAAAATAAAAATAGGCTGTTTTAGCTGAAATAATACAAATGCTTCATGTACGACACCAATGAGCGACCAAAACTAAGAAAAACAAACAAACAAACGCTTGAATGCTGACCTTTGTGAGTCATCATCTTTCCTCTCGTCTGTCCACAATGCTCTGTTTTCCACAGCTAGGGAAGACAGTAGGTTGCAAAAGAGTCCCGTTCCACTGCGTGTTGGGTTCAGCATTGGAGGTGGCTTATAGTGAGGTGCGGTTTCTTCCCAGTTCTCCATTAGCTCTCTACTCATCTGGATCACACTGTTGTAAGGGACTCCAGTATAGACGGAACTGGGAACATTCTACATGAGGCAAATAAAGCTGCATGTGAGTGATTCTGCTTAAAATCATGCTCCCATGCATAAAGGCTTGTGGTTTTAACCTGTAACAGTTAAAGTTTATATATATACAGTATATTTAACATGTTGTATATTACTACCGTTCAAAGTTTGGGGTTGGTCTTGAATTTTTTTTATGTTTTAGAAGTGTCTTATTCTCACCAATACTGCATTTATTTACTTTATTTAAATACTGTAAAAACAGCAATATTGTAAAATATTATTACAGTTTTATTTATAACAGTGTTCTATTTAAATATATTTTAAATTCAATTTTTTCTTCAGAAATTATTCTAATGGGCTGATTTGGTTCTAAAGAAACATTTCATATTATTATCATTGTTTCAAACAGTTGTTATGTTTTTTTTTAAATGGAAACCATGATAATATTGTTCAGGATTCTTTGATGAATAGAAGGTTTAAAAATAAAAAAATAAACAGAATTTATTTAAAATAGATATTTTTTCTTTTGCATTATAATTATCTTGACTGTCATTTATTCAGCAAGGATTAATTAAATTAATCAAAGAAGTATTAATTTGTCTAAAATGTCAGTACAAAATGTAAATTAATGGTCTCTTGCCTGTGTGCTGAAGGACCCCTGAGATTTGTCTGAGGACCCAGGACCGAAGTTCAGTCCGTAACCGAATCGTGTTCCTTCTCCTGACCCTGACCCCTGCACATGGAGACTAGACTGGTGTAGAGAAGGTCCAAACGAGTGAGATGACTGCCCCATCTGTCAAAAAAAAAAAAAAAAAAAGTTGCATGCTAGCCTCACCAGCTTAAAATACAGAGCATTAAAATGTACTGCTATGATGTTAAAGCCATTAATGCATCTGTCGATTATGCTTGACCAGGCTAAGAATCTGTCTGAATGTGCAGATGACAAACCTGAGACCACGTCGTGTGATCTTCGGATGTCCCGGGATCGTGGCCCATCTCTTGTTGCACGCAGGCCTGGTGATGGTGATGTTGAGCCAGTACAGGGTTGAGGGGCATTTGCAGAGAACAGTCTAAACAAGAAAGCACTTGTTTTATTAAAAGTCATGCTTGAAGTTTAAAAATAACGGCACGCCAAGACAGACCAACACACAAAACATAGTTTTATGTTACCTGTGCCTTTCTGCAGGGAGTTCATATGTTTCAGATGAGGCCCTCCGTGCTCTGAATAAACCAGAGAGGAGTTTGAGTCTTGTGGTAGGTGCTGCGTTAAGTCCAGGCCGTCGCTGTCGTCAGCTTGCAGCTGGAGCCAAATGGGGTGATTGAACCTGGAGGGCGAAGGTAAAGAGGGAAAGAACTGCAGCGAACCATCCGTCTGAGTTTGGATCTGTGATTGGCTCAAGATCTGGCCGGGCAAGAAGTGTTGAGGTCGTTTAGGAGGAGAAAAGGATGGAGCAGGAAGGGGCGTTGGCGGTGGGCTAAGAACCAAAGGGAAGGAGAGAGCATGTGACGGAGGTGTGGAGCTGTTAAAGCCGCTCTGCTCTCCTCCACCCGGCATTTGGGTGGCGCTACGACTGCAAAATGCCTCTGAGAATGAATCCAGTTTTTGTTGCTGACGCACAGTTGTTTCAAAACTCTCTAATGCTTCTTGCTGGTGGCAGTGAGAACTCCAGTCGGTCTCATAAACTCCAGCTTGTGCCTTATTCCTGTTCTGTCCCATAGAGGACACAGGGGATGCATTCCCCCAGTAAGAAGCGTTCCCCGTTTGATCTATTCCATTCAGAGCGTTCCCGGTGCCATCCGTGGCTTCACACGGGACCTCAAACGGGCCGAGCCCACTTATAGAACCTTGCTGGTAAATGTTGTGGCTTGACCTTTGACCTTCTGTCTGGTGTCGGAACATGGGAGTGAAGGAGAGCGACTCGGACTCGGGAGATGTAAGGTCAGCCATGTGGCTTGTTGCAAATGGCTGCACCGTCGAGTTAAAGGACGCTCATCGCATCTGAAAACTGACACACAAAGACAATCAGAAGCCATCAAAACCTTTTCAACCTCATGATCGTTAGAGAGCCAAACCACACAAACAAATGCAATGAGACGTTTTCCCAACCACTCAATGGTTTGCCTTTGTCTTCCTCTGTAACAGTTGGTTTTAAAGACAAACATTCATATAGAAATGCGGAAACGTTTCAGCAAAGAAACAACTGAGAAACGTCAGCTACAGCTATCGAAAGAGAGAAACAGCCTTTGTTCTGCGGCTTTTGTTTATCTTTTTACTTTCTTTCTCATCCTCCTTTCTCGCTCCGTTTGTCTAGTACTCACCAGTGCTTCACTTTCTTTGTCCATAACCTGTTGTTTTTGTACGTGTGCTAGCCGTTCACGTCGACCTGCGAGTTGTTTGCCGTGTGTGACCTTTCTCTCCAGCTAACAAAATTAAAATACAGCCACGGGTGGAAGCAGGCGCTCTTTCTAGCTCTTCCTCGCTTGTGCTCATTATCATACTTAAATGTGAAAACTCGTTCTCACACATATTTCTTTCACAGGTGCCGCCGATCAAAAGGTAAGTCTTCAGTTGTCATAGAGTCACCCCCTCCCTTAAAACCCTGAACCGAAAAACCACATCCTGAGGAAGCAGTCACGGATCTCCCTCTATCTCTGTCTTTCTATATCTCTCTCCCTCTTCTGTCTTGCTCTCCTCCTTAACCTCTTTTCCTTCTCAGTCTATTTTTATCCATTCTCCAACGTTACATACTCACAGTCTCCCATAGATCACCGTCTTCTCTTGGTCGAGTCGGGGTCTAACTCATGGTGAGGGCAGATCAAAAAGGGCTGATTCCAACCTAACCTTACTTTAGAAGACTTTTTACAATTAACAAAAGCAGCAGGATGAAAGCATGTTGTCTTCAATGATGTTGGCAGATTATGAGACCTTTTGGGGCTTATTGTGCTTGCGGCTCAGAATGTTATCTCGAGATTCACATCTGTTGTGGTTAGTGACTTGTGCGTAAAGAACATAAGAGTTGTCAAACTGGCAGGTAAGGCGTGGGTGTACGTGTAAGTGTATATGACGAGTGAGAGGCAAAGCTTCCTGTCAAGTGTGTGTGTGTTTGTCGGTCATAAGAACAAGTATTTTTTTAGTATTTGTATGTGTATGAACAGTAGTGTTTTTGTTAAAGTTATGTGGTGTGTTAACTGCTTAACTTGATTGCTTTATTGAGATTTTGTGCATGCATATATGTGTGTGTTTTTCTGTGCATATGTTTATGTAGGCGAAAAGACGAACTGTGTTTACGCCGGTGTAAATCTGTGGTTGCTCAAATTAAATCATGTGACAGGAAGTTGACCATGAAACAACAAGAGAACAGGAAGTGGACAAGGGAAACCTCCGTACACCCCGCCTCCGCTCTCTCGCTCGCTTTCTGCAAGTGTATCCCTCCTATACCCACAATATAAAATCGTTTCCATACCGCATACATTGTCTATACACCCCTTTTTCCACCCACACGTAGTGTTTCCCTCTCTTTTCTTTCTGCTCTCATGCTAGCTTATTTGCATTATTTTAACTGTTAATTCTTAAATGACAGCAGTTCACCATAATCATACATTTTTATTTTGAATGACTGGTCTACTACAGGTCCACCCACTCTGTCTCTGTACGTCATATTTCGGTCAGAGGCATTAAACTTTGAGAGACCGTGAATCAGGACGGCCCCCACATAGGTTAAAGGTTTGGCAGTCTGGCTGATGAGGGTGATGTTAATTCAGTGGTGAGTACAGTATGAACGTACCTGCAGAAATCACCTACACAAACCTCACCATTAGCATAATGTGGGTGAAAGAACAAAAGGTGTAAGACAATATGGCGAGAGAAGATGGATTTGTGGACCAGAGAAATGTAGATTTTTCACTCTCACTGCCCTACTTTTTTAGCTTTTGTCATTAAAGGTCTACTTTGTACACATTTTTATATTCAGTAACAGAGAGTAGGAGGGATTTAGGACTTAAAATGCCAGCTTTGTTGCATGAAATGTTCATTTTTAAATCAATATTGCATACCTAAAAGCTACGCGTGATCAGGTAATACTGGAGAACGGGGCGAGTGGGTTAAGGAGGGACAAAAATAACAGGATATAATTGATGGAAAGAGGAGTGTGGAGGCTGTTTTCTAGTTTTCTGTCATATGTGTGAAAGACAACAGAGGAGGGGGAAAGCAGCAGAGCGATTTGGACTTTTTCCCCCCCATCTCTGTCTGTCATTATATCAAACCGTTTATCTTATCTTTGAGACAACGCTCATAAGTGCATGCAGAGAGATCACAGAAAAATGAAAACTGAACCTTATACTGTTAAATGAACCCTGAAGTTTAGGTTGCGCAAATAAATGAATGTACTTTTTACAGGTGAGAGTTATGTCCCCCCAAACCTGTAGTCTCTAATGAATTTCGGTGCTTCTGCATTATTAGTCTGCTGAGTGAAATGAGCATTTTAGGAGAATTAATTCATTTTTAAAACACAAGTGAATTCAGAAATGGCTAATGTGTTTAGCAAGCCTCTACTTAATTTCATTAGTCTAAATTTCAACTTACTACACGTGGCCATAATTTGATATCATAGAAAAGAAGAGAATAGATGGAAATACATGAAGATCTGAAAATCTACTTCACTTTTGTGCACATTTACTGTTGTAGATTCTGTTGTAACGTTGGGTCTTGTAGCATGTGATTTTCTTCATTTAAACTGTATAAATTATTTATTGTAAAGTTTCAAACTCTATACTTATGTCTGGCAGTGCATGGCTTCCCAGCTCTGTGACGGTGACCTTTAGAAGTCGTGAAAGCATATAATATCATAAAGACTTTTAAAGATTTTTAGGTTTGGAATTGTTTACATTTTGCTGGCGGCATTTTATAATAGCTGTAATGTAATGCTAAAATGTATGAACCCAAATCAAATGATAAACACAATAGTGTTTCGCGTGCTGGTTTTTGGATAACTGACCTGAAGTCTGTTAAAAGAGGCAAAATCTGCAATCATGATTAATTATATTTATGTATTTGAATGGAAATATATATTTTTTTATCATGGGTAGTGTTTTTGAGTTTTAAATGTTACACATTATCCTATTGAGCCGTATTTATATTATGTCTATAAGACGATCTTTGATTCAATTTAATCAGTATTATATCTAAGAGTGAATATGATATATGCAAATTAGATAAATATAGCATTAGAAGTTGCACAAAAGTGATAATAAATAAACAACTGTTTGAATGTGTGCTTTTGTATGATTACATGAATATATATATTATTGTGTGTGATTTTGCTCAAAAGGTTTTTAAATGAGAGAATGATAAAATATAAAATGACAGAGCACAACATCTATGTGTGTCACTAAATCACTGCAGTCTAATTCATATAACGAAACAAATTGTTTTCTGTTTGTTCATTTATTTATTTTTTTATAACAAAATTTTATTCATAACAAAAAATTAGCGGACTTAACATTTAATTCTTAACTGAAAGTCTTATTGTTTTGTAACACGTTGGAAATATTTATCGCAGAAGGCTAAACATGACTGCAATAGCTTCAGAAAAGCTTATAACAGCTTTAATAAATCGTAAATTTTGACGCCATATCAAGTATTTGTATATACTATGTATAATTTTTTTTTTTGCAAAAATAATGATCTGTTTTATCTGATTAAATCCAAACTTACTGCTGTTGTTTTTTTTTCAAAGATTTTATTCATATTGAACAGGTGCTACCTAGATCGAATATCTTGCCTTTCATAGTCAAATAATAAAACATATTTATAGTCAAATAACTGCAACGACTGTTAAATGAAGTGTTTCTAAGGACTCCCAGAGCCTCGCATCTAAACATGAACATGAACATCTCTACATGAAGACATACCATACTATATTTTATATAAACATCGTTAGAATTACTATAGATTAAACCAGCTAACAAATTCCCTTTGTCTGATAGGATTCATGTGTTTTACTTAAAATATAAAGTCAATTTACATAAAGCCGATTCTAAATTTTCTTTTTCATATTCCATAATTTAAAAAAAGTAAGTAAAGGGAAATATAAAAAGCTAATTTGTTGGTGACCATCGTCATATTCAGTTTGACCCAATTCATAATAATGGAAATCTGAGGTTTAAAATCAACTTTGCGCCTTATAAAAAGCCCAAAACTCATTCCATACCTGAATAAATGAAGACCTAGCACTGTACTGTTTAAGTATTACTTATGCATATTAAAGCTAAATTTGGCTGTAATGATCAGTATACAGGAAATATGTCCTTGGTGGATGCCAACATCCTCACAGAATAAACACAGGACCCTTGCATAGACATCATTTAAATATCCAAAAAGGTAAAAGGTACAATGCAGAAACTATTGCAGTTCTGTTAGTAGAATGATTCATGTTACATCCTAATAGTCTGATTTTGTATTATATATATTTTCAGGAATCAAGATCATCATCATCGAGTCATAAAGGCGGTTGTAGGACGTTATCCATCAGGTGAGTTTAATTTCATAAATAACAATACTGAATCATGACCTTATACTTTTTGCAATAACAGCATAAAACGTCAGAGAAGGTTTGCTTATTAGACCCTTTTGTGTAAAGATGAAATGTACGGAAAATACAGACAATACATTATTAGGAGCCCGGGTTATTAATAATTTGCATGATCGACCATCAACAACAATAGGTCATTACTGACTGCTGTTTTGGTTAAAGGGAAGAACCTTGCACACACTTAGTTGTTCAGGAATTTCAGTATCATAATCATTGACGCAGGTCTTCAAGGAACTACAATTGCACTTAAAAGGTGAGACAAAAATTATGCACAAAGCTTAAAAAAATTAAATAAAATCTTACCCCTTAGAAATATTTTTTTGATTATGATTTTCAGAAATAGAAACTTTTGTTTTATTATTTTAGAGTTTTCGTTGTTGGAGCGCAGAACCAAGAACAAGTATTTGGATTGTACGCAATCCAATTCTGTTTCTCATGAGAATGTCTCGCAGGGACACGTTTCATCTACAGATTATCCGAAAATGATCAATATTCGACTTTGCCGTTCACAATCTGAACAGTGTCATAGACGTCACAAGATACTAATGGAGCAAACTTTTGTTACTGTTGAAAATGTAAGTATTATTGTAGTATGCATCTCATAAACAAAAGATGTTCATTAATTAAATGTAAAAAGAGGTAGCCTACATTACAGTCAAAAAGATACCTCGGTTTCTAATATGTCCTCTGTACTCCAAACGTTTTCCAAAACTAGGCCTCAACATCAATGAATTCTTTTATGCTACACGTAGATCCATGTTGCTTAGATGAGCCGGTTTTTGCGCAAGTCTACGAGTCTGATGCAATACACAGTCTTAAGGGTTTCAAAAACAAGCGACCTGCGCCTGCATCGCTTTACATTCAAGATGTAAAAACAAACAAGATGAGTGTCAGCGCAGCAGCCATGCCTGTGTCTTATATAACTCTGTTTGCAGAACTGAAACACATGTGTACTGTATATACTTGTGAAACACTATCTATTAGACAGTTTTATCACTCGCTAACTCACTTCACTGTCCTTTTTTTGTTGTGTTGTTCACAAACAAAGTAAGACGTCACTTACCTCTCAGTTTTGAAGTCAAGGCCTGCAGGACAGTTGAACTCTGCGTGTTACGTGCACGTCTGTATACACGAGTGAATGAAGGAGGGATGCACTGGTAAGGTAAGATAGACAGTGAGAAAGACATGCAGGATCTGCGGAGGCGTTAGTGATGGTAACTTCGGTACGGCAGTCTTCTCTTGGTTCCTCTGATCTTTTGAAGCCTTGTCATTGTGATCCTGGAAACGAGTGAGAAAAAACATCATACACTGTAGAGAGAGAGAGAGAGCGAAAAAACCTGTATTGCTTCAACTCAGACCTCAGAGGCAGCTCTCAGTTTGACAAAGCGCCTGTCCTTGCCCCTAGGTCTTTTTCACTCTCTCTTTCTTCACATCCATCTAGTATTTGATTGCTATTTACTGCTATTTAATCCGGAACAAATATTCTACAACCTATTTGTTCTGTGCTGAATTTGATTGTATTTCCATGGTCTCCTGTATCACTTCTGAGGGCTTCAAACAGGGGTTCGTGAAGGTACTTCTTTGAGTAAAGAGAAGACGCTGATAATAATAATAATAATAATAATAATAATGCAGTGTTGGAATAGCAGAAATGGTTTTCATTTAAATAGCCGCTGATTGTGGATATTACATGCTAAGAGAAGTTTTTTTAGTGCACTCAAAACAAATCTATATATCTAATTTATTGTCAAAATATTAACAACACTTAATCAACCAAATACATCATACTACAAAAAAAAAAAAAAAAAAAAAAACTAGTATGATTGGGAAGAAATGGCCTTTAAAGCAATAATTAACCCTAAAATGAAAATTGTCATCATTTATACTCACCCTCATGTCGTTCCAAACCTGTGTGAGTTTCTTTCTTATAACATACGTCTTATACACATTCTTCACAATATATTCTTTTTTGTTTAACATAAGAAAGAAACATATACAGGTTTAAAAAGGACACGAGGGTGAGTGAATGAAGACAAAATGTTAACTTTGGGGTAAAAAAAAACAAGAATATGTATTCACCTTCATGTTGTTCCAAAGCGTATTCTTTCTTCTGCTGAACACAAAGATATTTTAAAGCAAGTTCGGGCTTTTTATGTTAAATCAATGAAAGTTAAAGGGGTTCAAAAACAACTTTTGTTGCATGAGACCTTCAGATGATCTTCTTTTGTGTCCCACATAAGAACTCGTACAGTTTGTAGCACGTGTGAGAATAAGTAATGAAGTTTTTATTTTAAAGATGGCAACAATTGCTACATGTAGGTGACATATTTCGGTAGGCCATTATTAATGATGAGGTATGAAAATGATACAGCCACCCGCATTCATTTTAGGGAGAATCACTATTTCATGCAGAGTACACAACGTTATATTTGATATCGAAAGTCACACTTGTGCTGAGAATAATATAGAGCTTGGTGAGGATGATGCTTATGAAGAAATGTTTGCGATGAAGATAGGGGCTCAAGATAACAGGGTTTAATGAAGTTTAGTGATGTGAGTAGGCTGTAGCAGTAAGACCGAGAGTCAGGCATGACTGGGCATTGTTCGGTGAGGAGTTTCACATCAATAGGGCGAGAGGGGGCGTTGTGTCTTTCTTTCTCGTCTCTCTTATTGAGATGAGGGAGGAAAAGTAGAGAGAGAAAAACAGATAATCAAGCCTGTACAAAACCCAGATCACACGAGAAGACAAGTGGGGTTCAAAGTTACCAGAAATGTTTCATAATTTTAAAAGGTATTTCAGATGGATAACTAAAGTTGCATAAGGTGATTTGGTTCCACTTTCAAACTCTGAAAAAAACAGATTCACTGCCGTCAAAAGTTGCCCAGAGTCAAAATGAAACCCCATCCCCACAGAAAAGAAACACACAATCACACAGGTACACACACACACACACGCACAAAGACACATCTGACAAATACGTGTAACACACACATGGGTTTGTGACCACACTCTGTCATCTCAAGAGTACGACGTCGTGTTTTACCAGAAACACGACGCTGTCTCCGTCGATTTTGAAATATCACTGTACCCCCGCTGACATTCACATGCACAAACAGCTGATGTTATAACGTCGTCTGAAACATAGTCAAAGTATCCCAACTCTTTACAGTATGTGTGCAGATATTGCCGAACACAGTTGGCTGTATTTCAGTTGATAATTTTATAATTCAGTCCTTTTTTCTAATGCTAAGATTATATAATTTCTAACAACAAACTTTGGTTCAACTCATTTTGTAAAATAATAGAAAAATTCATTAAATATTTACATTGTCATAGAGAAGGAAAATAAAAAAATAACAGTTTGAAGCAGTTGTTTCATGCCTAATATTACACACATTACAATTACTTAAACACAGCTGTAATATTTCCATCAAATACTGTATGAGTTTCTTTTGATTGAGGTTTAGATTAAGTGTGATAGCACAAGCTTTTCTCGATTCGGTCAGAGAACATTAATCCTGTTGAAATGTTTAATATGGCAAATGTAGAAACTGTGTTGTTTTGTTCAGTCTTTATCTGAACATCTGACCTGGATGTTTTTCCCCTTCTGATTTGAGTTTTTTCCAAACACCTTTTAGTTCTCACCAAACATTTTTGTGATCTATTTCTAGTTCTTTACATGTTGTAAACTTCCCTAAACATGATTTAGATTTTATGAATATGAATTTTTGTTATTTATTTTTATCGATACTATACTTAAAGAATTACTCTTTTATAATGAACAGGAATTAGAAAATGCGTTAACTGTATTTTAAAGATTTGGATGGTTGATCACTATACAACTTAATACAATAATGTAATTTTCTCTACCATTGAAGATGGTCTGGAGATTTTTTACTTTTCTGTACAAGAAACATTTTCTTCCGTCTGTGGGAGGACATGCAAACGAACAGCCCTCACCACCGCTTATATCTGGGAAAGTTCACAATCAGAGTTGATAAAAATTTCTTACAAGATCGATCTCTTTCTGTCTCATACATGTTAACACAGAGATTCAAGCCCAGCATAAGCTTATTGCTGAAAAAAACATATGATATGGGACCCACAGAAACTAAAGGTAAGTAAATGAGAATTATACACTTTTGAAATTTCAGATTTGACCTATGACCTTACATCAATCAACATTAGACTGCCATAAAAAAACAAAAAAACAAACGGGACATCAGGTAAAATGCAAAATTACCAAAGCGTGATGTTTTTACTTTAGAAAGAGGAACTTTGCCATATACATAGTAATGCATCTAATCCTGAGAGAGAGAGAGAGAGAGAGAGAGAGAGAGAGAGAGAGAGAGAGAGAGAGAGAGAGAGAAAGTACAATAATAATATAATTGTGTATAAATCAAACTTTGTTATACCGAGCCGTCATGTTACATATTTCTTAACTAAAGAGCTAGATTTATGACATGTCACACTGACCCGTTCAGCATTTAGGTGCTGAAAATGTTACTAGTTTTTAACAAGCTAAAGTGTGCAGGAAGTAATAGAGTTTTATATAGTACACATCAAGATCGCAGATGACACACATACACACACCTGTTGACTTGAGTCTTCCTTTTCCTGCCCTGAGAATTAACGACACATGGCATAAAGCCAAGACACAATCGCACAACAGTTGTGTTGTGTGCATAAAATCACAAGGTAAAAAAAAAGGTGTTTCGTACACACAAAAATCACTTTTTTTTTCATTTTAAAATACACAGAAAAAAAGAAAGAGATACAGCAGGAAACATTTATCAGCTTTGTTGTTAAGTTGATTTATTTGTGGTTTTGTTCAAACACGTCTGTGCACTGAAAGTAGACATGAAAAACCTTTTTATTCAACTTTATTAGTAGATAAGAGAAGTCAAATTTCACTCATCAAAAAGCACTTTAAAATTCAAAAGCATTTAGACTTTTTCTACTTGAGCTTAAAGAAGCAGAAAGACACTAGGCCTATTTTATCAGACCTCTGAGAAAGTCAAACAGCTCTGAGACGAGCGTAAATGTGTCTAACCAGCATAAGGATAAGAGAACAGAACAGCCTGTTTGGGCTCAAGCTTTAACTTCTCTAAGGAGACCATGCTGTCCACGGCTAGATTCACAGCATCTGTGGTGAGGCGGACCTGAGCCTGAGCCGGCAGGTCACTATTAGAGAGGTTCATGATTACAGAGGCATTTCCCCAGTTAATAGCAGTAAGGAAACGACTGCTCTGATCCCAGAGGCGGAGAAATGCTAATGAAGTGGCTGAACTGTAAAGGCTGACATATTCTCCGTGCAGAAGCGATCGCTCTTTTCCCCTCAGATCACTCAGTGTTTTGAAGAAGTTGCGAACTGCGATACGCTCCTCCTGCAGAGTCTGAATGAGTTGAAGACGGAAAGAGCGAGATTCAGTGTGCTGGTTTTAAATTTGTAATAAGTACGGCGATGAGATCATATCTACTTGTTATGAATAGTCATGTGAATAATCAAAATGCACCTTTGCTGTTGCATTCTTTTCTTCTGCTGGGTTTTCCAAGTCCCACATTATTTGAGGTTTTTCCTGTAAAGGAGGAATCTTAAGTCATCTGCGTTTTAGCAATAAGCTGGTAACTTGGTTAAATATACACAGTAGACTAAGACCTCAGAAGTACTCCCTTCTAACACTTAAAGCTTGATTTTATGCGTTGTTTAGGAAATGTGTCAGATGGCAATTCATAGCACAGTGCAAGGGGCTCTATGGCATATTAGCATAAACTGTCTTCTAAAATAAGTTTATATCTACTGCGATAGTTTGAAGTCTTTTTATAGTTAGCTACCTGAATAATAATCACATTAGCTTAATGACAGGGACATCTGAAGGTATTTAAGAGCTAAGAACTGGTCTAAGATCCTGAAACAGGCTCAATTTAAATACACATTATCAATAAACTTACAAGGCAGAAATACAAATGAAAGCAACCTTACAATCACTTATTCACCAGGACTGTTTGCCATTTGGAACTGAATTCAAAATTAATTTTAAATTATAATTCAGTTCATGAATTAAAAATGCGGATTTACAAAAAGGATAATTGAAGTAAAAAATAGAATATTTACTATTACTAAAGCCTAGAATGTTTAAAAATTGTTTAAAAGTTGGCATTAAATGAGAATTCACACTATTTTTCTAAATTAATGTTCTTGTAATTCTGAACAATTATTCTGAGGATCTTTCCTTTTTTGACCTTGTAATTCTTAAGTCACAATGTAAAATAAAAGACCAGCTACTTTTATTTCACTGCAACATTAGAACATTTGCTAAAAGTTTTTATAGGCCTTAAATATGGACTAATGGTGGATGGATGGATGGGTGGATAGATAGATAGATAGATAGATAGATAGATAGATAGATAGATAGATAGATAGATAGATAGATAGATAGATAGATAGATAGATAGATAGATAGATAGATAGATAGATAGATAGATCGGTGGGTGGGTGGATGGATGGATGGGTGGATAGATAGATAGATAGATAGATAGATAGATAGATAGATAGATAGATAGATAGATAGATAGATAGATAGATAGATAGATAGCTGGGTAGATAGATAGATAGATAGATAGATAGATAGATAGATAGATAGATAGATAGATAGATAGATAGATAGATAGATAGATAGATAGATAGATAGATAGATAGATAGATAGATAGATAGATAGATAGATAGATCGGTGGGTGGATGGATGGATGGGTGGATAGATAGATAGATAGATAGATAGATAGATAGATAGATAGATAGATAGATAGATAGATAGATAGATAGATAGATAGATAGATAGATAGATAGATAGATAGCTGGGTAGATAGATAGATAGATAGATAGATAGATAGATAGATAGATAGATAGATAGATAGATAGATAGATAGATAGATAGATAGATAGATAGATAGATAGATCGGTGGGTGGGTGGGTGGGTGGATGGGTGGATGGATAGATAGATAGATAGATAGATAGATAGATAGATAGATAGATAGATAGATAGATAGATAGATAGATAGATAGATAGATAGATAGATAGATAGATAGATAGATAGATAGATAGATAGATAGATATATAGCTGGGTAGATACATAGATAGATAGATAGATAGATAGATAGATAGATAGATAGATAGATAGATAGATAGATAGATAGATAGATAGATAGATAGATAGATAGATAGCTGGATAGATAGATAGATTTGATTTGATTTAATGCTGTACTCACCCCAGACTTCAGTCCGACCTCATCTCCAGCGCTGAACACAGGTGTGCCCGGGAGGGTGAACAGCAGCATCTGATACAGTCTTACAGGCGCTGCTTGAGATCTGGAAGCCAGAGAACCCAGAGTCCAGCCCAGACTCGTCTGCAGGTGACTGGGGTAGAGTTTCTTTTCTACACTAGTCTCAGGCGGATCCAGCAGTTCAGTCAGAAGCAGGTCAACACCTGAGCGGTTCAGCATGAGAGAGACATCATCCGCGGAGAGATTGGTGAAAGATCCCATCAGAGCTCTGCAAGTCACGAGGAGAAATAGATAGGCTCTTGAAAGCACATGAAAACAAACAGATAAAGTAGAAAGACTCTTGGCCTAACTAGAGGGAGCAAGCAGCAGTGCTCATTACCCCGTCTGGCCAGCAGGGGTCTCTATATCATTAAACAATTCAGCAGAATAGGAACTCACTAGTTCGTAGCACACGATTACAGATACGTACACTTGTTTGGTCTCCTCAGTTTTGTTGAATAGAGCTTGTGTAGATTGCCAGGACTTTGTTGTCATGATGTTTCTCAGGTCAGGCAAGAAAATACCACCAAATCCTTTTTTCAGCCAGTGTGTGCATGCATCCTGAATAAATAAATAACATCAATCGGTTTTCTGTACATCAATAAATGTAATTTATAAGATGTGCTGTTTTTCCAAGATAAGATTTTGTTTGGCTCGTTAATACTTCCTTTCTCATATATGTCTACTATCTTTTCATCCCTTTACAATTTCCTCTTTATTTAAATCAGCACTTACTTTTATTTTCTCAGCCACAGCGGTGACATTGTTGAACCAGACAGCAGTGTTATCATAGCTGGGTGTTAAATTCAGCACCATTGGGATACCTGCAAAAGAGAAAACAACAAATACCAAGAGAGAAAGAAAGCGAGAGCAGGGGAAAAAAAGGGTTGGGGAAATAAAAAAGATGTTTTATAATTAAGTTTGCACATGCTTAATATTTGTATTGTAATATCATTTCATTTCCATAAAATCTTCATCTGCAAAAAAAAAAAAAACCTATGCCAAAGCTTTAAAATAAACTAATGATGGAAAGCCTTCCTTAGAAGAACCATTCAGTCAAAGGTTCTTTAAAGAACCATGTCTATCTTACACTTTTATAATCTGAGAAACCTTTTTTCACCACAAAAAACTTTTGATTAACAGAAAGTTTCTTCTGATGTTAAAGGTCCTTTGTGGAACCATTTGGACAAAAAAAGGTTCTTCTATGGCATCGTGAACTCCTAGCTGGGTAAAAGGCCATTCAGGGTCAAAGGTCACCTTTTTTATGTGCTTGGTCCAGCAGAGATTTCAGATCATTCTCAGTGCCTACTGCAGATTTAACTGAAACCAGATCTAGTGTATCCAGCTGGTTTCCTTCCACAGTGTGAATCGGACCCAGAATAAGACCCTTCACATTCATGTGGCTCAGATAGTCCAGCTTTTCCTCCACTCCTACAGAGAATGAGAGAAAGAGAAGAGATTGCACTGATACCATCATGAACCCTCAGCGGTTTTACATTATGAAATAAAAACTTGAGCAGATATTTGACGTGTTTGACTAATCTGCAATGACTACAGTACTTTATAATTGTAATTCAAATAATAAAAAAATCCGGTCACACTTTATTTTAGGGTCCAATTCTCACTATTAACTAACCATTAACTATGACTTTTGCCTCAATTAACTCCTTATTTGCTGCTTATTAGTAGTTTATAAGGTAGTTGTTAAGTTTAGGGTATTGGGTAGGATTATGGATGTCATGCATTATATGTACTTTATAAGCACTAATAAACAGCCAATATGTTAATAATAGACATGCTAATAAGCAACTAGTTATTAGTGTGAATTGGACCCTAAACTAAAGTGTTACCAAAAATCCATTTACCTTTCAGTCCCTTTTCAGAGAAGGCATTCACGTCAGATATCTGGTAAAGGGGACCTTCGTTCCACCAGTTCATCTCAGGAATGGGTTTACAGCGTGGGGCCTGTACTATGATGACTATTGCTCCAGCTAACATCCCAACCCAGCCGAGCAGGAACAAACCCAGCAAAGCCCTACGTGTCTGAACCCACCTGCAGAAAATATGCAAATCTATACAGTATGAGACAAACTGACTGTCAAATGTTTCGATTTAATTTCATAATCCTCGTGTAGGTTGCCTACCCAGCAGTATTGGTGATTTTCATTAACTCATCCTTGGAGAGGCCAGTATACTTCACTTCAGCGTTCTCTGGGACGGTGACCTTCACGCAGCCATTTTTTTGAGTTTCTCGGTTCATTAGCTGTTTTTCCTGATCCACCTCATTCAGTTCTACGTCCTTCATTTCTCTTTATGTACAGAAGGCTTTTTAAAATACTGGATTAAAACAGCAAAATCTAGTTTAAAAAAAAAATCTGGAAACATATGGTTTATGGTTAAAAAGATTATAGCATAGATTGCCATAAAAGTTATAAAGAGACCACTTTTTTAAAAAAGAATACAAAGATGCAACCTAAAATGATCGTAAACCCAAGGTCACAAATAGCTACTGCTGTCATAGTAAAAGTATTAACTAAGTTAAACAGTAGCTTGATTTACATATATATATATATATATATATATATATATAATAAAACTTTAATTAAGAATAAATCAATAATTCAAAAACAAAATTATCTAAAGAATGCACATTTAAATACCTGTCCAGAGTGGAGGCGTCCTCTGTGCTGTCGGGCAGAAAATAGAGTACAGTATGGTGGTCAGTTCACTTTTATGAAAAGGACTTCATCTATTCCCGCCCCTAACAGCCAACATACAAACAGCACAGGAGGAGTACAGTAGAGAAAGTCATAGATTTCTTCATCTAAACAAAATAAATCATCATGCTTGATACCTTTTACTGTCACTAAATTCTTCAATGCTTTTACCTTTTTATGCATGTGTAGAAAATCAAAAAAATCAAAATGTCATATTTTTACATATCAGCATATAGTTTTTATAAAGTATACAGAGTATTTAGGCTATGTTTAATCAAAATGACAATTGAAAAGCACTTTTGTAATAAAAACGACTGCAGAATAACTACAAAAGTCACGGTGCAAACCTATTCCCACAAAAACTTGCTTTCAATGCACTCAACACCCAAGATAGAACCAGACACAGAGCTGTTTTTTTTTTTTCTGTTACAGGAAGGTGTAACCAACACAACTGTAAAGCTCTCAAAACGATCTCAAAGACCATGCATGCCTTTCTGTCTCCTTCCCTCAGTTTAAGATGAACAATAGCAGCCGAGGGGAAGAGGAAGAGTCTGAAGAGAGTGGTTTGTTTTCTCTGCGCTCTGCATGAGGTCCTGGGGTTCACAGATGCTCTGCAGGGGTCTGGGTGGACCTTTCTAAGCCTGTCTGATCCTGCTCTCCACAAACTCTTTCAAAGACATGAAAAAAATATGACAGACCACAACCAGATGGAACTGGTTTTATCTATTTTTTCCCCAAGCGTGTTTATTGTTACAGTTGGGAGGCTTGAGGAGCCAGGGTTGTCTTGTTTGAGAAGATGTAGAATTGATCTTCATTCCAATGCAGGTTTTCTGTTAAGTACTGTAAGAACTGTGTGTGCTTGAATCATGTTTTTGGAGACAATTTTAATTCCTCACAAAAATTTTGCATGAAGAGTTTTAAAAATAACAATTTTCTTGGTGTGAAGAGCATTTAAAAACATAAATGTCCTTTTTCTGTAAAACTTATTTTGTCTTTTGTGTATTGCAAAGGTTCCATGGATGTTGAGGAATCTACATGGAACCATCGAAGAAAAAAAACCTTTATTTTTATGAGTGTTGTATGAATCATGATGTAATATGATAGTGAAAAAGGCATGAAATAGTCATTAATATTTTTGCATTGTTAAAAAAAAGGTTGCTGATTTGTAAAAACTAACTTGAACGTATAAACGTTTTTTATTTGGCTGATTAATGTGCAAAATATAATTATGGGATTGCATGTTGAGGACATAAAGTGCCCTCTAGTGGCAGTTTGTGAATTAGCTGACCACCTAGAACCTTTCCACCATATTTTGTGAGAAACACACTCTCTCTTTCTATATTTTGATTGTTTAATGAATACAACTTTTAAAAGAAGAACTTTTTTGTAACAATATTCAATAAGTTTTTACTATCAGTTTTGATTGATTTAATGCACTGATTTTATTTAATACTTAATTGCTAAATAATAATATTAATTTCTTTCCAATAGTTTGACTCTTTATAGGTTAAAATGCTTCTAGTTTTTTTCCTGCTTTAGGATCAGGAATTGTGTCCTTCCTTAAACAACAAATATTTGCATGTGCATCTCAATAAATTAGAATGTTGTGGGAGAGTTCATTTATTTTAGTAAATGAAATAAACTAGAATACTTCATAAGACCAATAACATTTTTTACACATTTTTCAGTGAATTGTTGGCCTTCTGGAAAGTATGTTAATTTACTGTACATGTGCTCAATACTTGGTAGGGTCTCCTTTTGCTTTAATTACTGCCTCAATTCAGCGTGGTATGGAGGTGATCAGTTTGTGGCTCTGCTGAGGTGGTCTGGAAGCCCAGGTTTATTTGACAGTGGCCTTCAGCTCATCTGCATTTATTGGTCTCTTGGTTCTCATTTTCCTCTTGACAATACCTCATAGATTCTCTCTGGGTTCAGGTCTGGTGAGTTTGCTGGCCAGCCAAGCACACTAACACCATCATTTAACCAACTTTTGGTGCTTTTTTGCAGTGTGGGCAGGTGCCAAATCCTGCTGGAAAATGAAATCAGCATCTTCAAAAAGCTGATCAGCAGGAGGGAAGCATGAAATGCTCCAAGATTTCTTTGTAAACAGGTGCAGTGACTTTAGTATCCAAAAAACACAATGGACCAACACCAACAGATGACACTGACCCCAAATCATCACAGACTGTGGAAACTTAACACTGGACTTCAAGCAACTTGAGCTATGAGCTTCTCCACCCTTCCTCCAGACTCTAGGACCTTGGTTTCCAAATGAAATACAAAACTTGCTCTCGTCTGAAAAGAGGACTTTGGACCACTGGGCAACAGTCCAGTTGTTCTTCTCTTAGCCCAGTTAAGACACCTCTGACGTTGTCTGTGGTTCAGGAGTGGCTTAAGAGGAATACGACAACTTTAGCCAAATCCCTTGACACATCTGTATGCCTTGACTCCAGCCTCAGTCCATTTCTGGTGAAGTTCACTCAAATTCTTGAATCGATTTCGCTTGACAATCCTCATAAGGCTGTGGTTCTTTCGGTTTGTTGTGCATCTTTTTCCATCCACTCAACTTTCTGTTAACATGCTTGGATACAGCACTCTGTGAACAGTCAGCTTCTTTGTCAATGAATGTTTGTGGCTTACCCTCCTTGTGAAGGGTGTCAATGATTGTCTTCTGGACATCTGTCAGATCAGCAGTCTTCCCCATGATTGTGTAGAATAGTGAACCAAACTGAGAGACCATTCTGAAGGCTCAGGAAACCTTTGCAGATGTTTTGACTTGAGTTGATTTGCTGATTGGCATGTCACCATATTCTAATTTGTTGAGATAGTGAATTGGTGGGCTTTTGTTAAATGTGAGCCAAAATCATTACAATTAAAAGAACCAAAGATTTCAGTATGTGTGCATTGAATTTATTTAATACATGAGTTTCACAATTTGAGTTGAACTACTGAAATAAATTAACTTTTCCACAACATATAGTTTGAGATGCACCTATAAATTAATTCAAGAGGGAACAATTTTCTTTTGATGTACTATAGGCATTAACTCCACCAGTGCATAAAGCAGATACAATTTCACACAAAACATACCTTCAGTAGCAATTTTATTTTTTATTATAACAGGGGCATACGATTCACATGTCTCTATATGGAAATCAACTTCTGTCCTACACCATCCATGACAACTATTTCATATAGCTTTAAAGTAAGTGCTCCTAAAAGTATCTTTATTAGAGAATACAATTAAAACTATAAACTCTTCCACTCAAAAGACAAGTATTTC
Organism: Carassius gibelio; assembly: GCF_023724105.1. Classification (NCBI taxonomy): domain Eukaryota; kingdom Metazoa; phylum Chordata; class Actinopteri; order Cypriniformes; family Cyprinidae; genus Carassius; species Carassius gibelio. Next base: position 5,525,494 of record NC_068402.1, read on the forward strand.
CAAACCTGTGCACAGTGTTGAAACTCAGAGACATTAAGAACTGTCTGTGTCCATGTGTCTAGCCAGGAAAAGCATAAGACAACAGAACAGCTTGTTTGGGCCCAAGCTCTAACTTCTCTACTGAAACCTTACTATCCACAGCTAGATTCTCTGTATCTGTGGAAGCACGGACTCGAGCCTCAGCCGGCAGGTCGCTATTGGCCAGTGTCATGGTAACTTTGTCATCTCCCCAGTTTAAGGCCACCAGGAAGCGTTCGCTCTGGTCCCAGAGGCGGAGAAATGCTAATGAGGTGGGTGAACTGTGAAGACTGATATATTCTCCATGCAGAAGAGATCGCTCTTTGCCTTTCAGATCACTGAGTGCTTTAAAGAAGTCACGCACTGCGGTATGTTCCCCCTGTACAGTCGGAGTCAAAAGAACAAAAAATAGAAACAGAGTGCATGTGCGTTTAAAATGTGACCCTGGACCACAAACCAGTCTTAAGTCAATGGGGTATATTTTTATCAATAGCCAAAGAAATTGTATGGGTCAAAATTATTGATTTTTCTAAAGTAAAGATCATGTTCCATGAAGATATTTAGTAAAGTACCTACCATTAATATATCTAAACGTAATTTTTGATTAGCAATATGCATTGCCAAAAATTCATTAGGACAAATTCAAAAGGTGATTTTCTCAGTATTTAGATTTTTTTTTGCACCCTTAGATTCCAGATTTTCAAACAGTTGTATCTCGGTCAGATATTGTTTGATCCTAACAAACCATACATCAATGTGCAATTTCTTCTAGAGTGATAGATAAATAAATAAATAAATATATATATATATTTGAATATACTTTAAAAAAAAAATTATTCCTGTGATGCAAAGCTGAATTTTCAGCATCATTACTCATTACTGTCACATGTAACATCCAGTCGATCACATGACCATTTAGAAATCATTATAATATTCTGATTTATTATGAGTGTTGGAAACAGTTCTGCTGTCTAATATATTTGATGAATAAAAGGTTAAAAAGAACTGCATTTATTCAAAGAAAATAAAAAATTCTAATAATATATTTTCTTTACTATCACTTTTTATCAATTTAACACATCCTTGCTGAATTAAAGTATTGATTTTAATAAAAAAAAGAAAGAAAAAAAATGACTGACACCAAATTACTGACCAGTAGTATATATAGTTATTACAAAATATTTATATTTTAAAAACATAGCTTCTTTTTTTATTATTCATCAAAGTATACTAAAAAAGTATCACATGTTCTGAAAAAATATTAAGCAGCAGAACTGTTTCCAACTTTGATAATGCATCATCATATTAGAATGATTTCTAAAGGATCATGTTATAATGATCCTAAAAATTCAGCTTTGCATCACAGAAATAAATGATCATTTAAAATATAATAAATTTAAAAACAATTATTTAAAATTGTAATAATATAGCACAATATTATATTTTTGTCTGTATTTTTCATCAAATAAATGCAGGCTTGATGAGCATATATATATATATATATATATATATATATATATATATATATATATATATAGCAATGTGAAAATGTGAGAATGAAAATGTACCTTTGCTGTTGCATTGTCATCATCTGCTTGACTTTCCAACTCCCACATTGCTTCAAGTTTCTCCTGAATAGGTGATGTTATGTCAGCTTACAAATTTATTGACATCTTAATTTTCTTTTTAATTGCTGTACTCACCCCAGCCTTCAGTCCGACCTCATCTCCAGCGCTGAACACAGGTGTGCCCGGGAGGGTGAACAGCAGCATCTGAAAGAGTCTTACAGGCGCTGCTTGAGATCTGGAAGCCAGAGAACCCAGAGTCCGTCCGCTCAGACTCCACCCCAGACTCGTCTGCAGGTGACCAGCGTAGAGTATCTGTATCACCTGGGCCTGTCTTATGCCGGACTCAGCCGGATCAGGCAGTCCAGTCAGGAGCAGGTCAACACTGGAGTGGTTCAGCAGATAAGAGACATCGAGCGCGGAGAGACCTTTGACTGATCCCATCAGAGCTCTGAAAGTCACGAGGAGAAAGAGATTGAGAAGCAAACATTTGCATTCACTAGCTGTGGTCAGGACTTCAATCTGGCCACCATGTGTCTCCGGACTACTAAACAAATGTCCACTATCTACCTCCCCATACCTTTTTTTGGTCCCATCAGTTTTGTTGAATATTTCTTGAACAGACGGCCAGGCTTCTGTGTTTGCAATGTCTTTCAGTTGAGATAGGAAGATGCCGTCAACCCCCTTATTGAGCCAGTATACACAAGCTTCCTACAAAAACACATAGATTGGAACAAATCAATCATTTAAGCACTGATTAATAAAAAAAGTTATTTCTTACTTTGGCCCCATCTCTAAATCGTTTCATCTTTTCTTTCATTAACTGACCTTCAATATATCAGCACTTACTTTGAGTTGCTCTGCAACAGAAGCAGCATTGTTGAACCAGGCTGAAACTCCCTCATAATTGGGTGTTAGATCCAGCACTATGGAGATACCTGAAGAGAGAGAGGAAAACATGTAGAAAGAGGGGGAAAGGCAGAGGGGAGAGTCAACAAACCAGAAGGCTGTTAAATGATCTTTCTGCAGTTTATCTTTCCTGAAAAAAACTAAAGCCTAATGTTTGCCTTGTATGAAACCTTTATTTAAAGGCATATGGCTTTATTTACTGGAAACCACAAGGATGTTCCTGCTAAACTAACACACTGAATCAGCCAAAGTTGCTAAAGGTATATAATGAATACAATATGTGCCATAAAATAGTTTGTGAGGTGAGGTTTTATAGGATATTTTAGTTGGTTTTTGATATACTTTAAATTATATGTAATGAAATAGATTAAAAAAAAATTATGCCATGTATTCACTAAAGGAAAAAAAGGCAATTTCAGACAGCCTTCCCCTAAAACAGAGCAACTGTAGCGTAACGATACGGTCTATCCAGTGACCCATTTCGTAATTTCAAAATAGGTCACTGGATATGTTGACAGGGTTGATGTTTTCTTTTGAAAGCCTTAAAAACAACCAAGCAAATTCACCTTTTCTATGTGCTCGTTCCATCAGAGAAATCAGCTGGCTCTCAGAGCCAAATTCAGGGTTAATGGACGTTAGTTCCAGTGTGCTGGACTGGTCTGCTTGCACAGTGTGTATCGGACCCAAAACAAGCCCCTTCACCTTCATCTGGTTCAGATAGTCCAGCTTCTCCTCCACTCCTACAAACAAAATAAAAGACAAAGGGTTAACGACAAGAGTTAATCAAGTGAATGAGAGATCATCATCACTGCTTCCTTCTTCTCCAGCCACAGCGTTCAGGACGCTCGTTTAATCATTAATCTGCTTTGATTGTTTAACCACAGTAGTGTGCGTGCACACCTGAAGATATCAGGGTTAAAGGTCACTGTACTTGATAATCTTAATCTATAATGTAGATTGTGTACAGTATTTGTGTGAGAGTGCAAACACTTGTGCAATATCCTAACTACAAACTCAGCCAGAAGTTGTGATAAGAGCAGAGAGTGATGAGAGGGAAGAATCTTGCCTAGATCAGCACATGCTTCCTCACATGAGCGAGTCACAAGACAGCCAGGGCTATGTCACCCTTCTGATATTTTTCCTAGGGTTCTCCTAATATAGTGAAGAGCTAAAATATTGAGAAATTTGATCACGTATGTAAAAGCTGGGAGATGCTGGCAAGAGGTTTCCCCGTTTTGGTTTCAATGATTACCACAAATATAAGCAATCACCTTTCAGTCCATTTTCAGAGAAGGCATTCACGTCAGATATCTGGTACAGGGGACCTTCGTTCCACCAGTTCATCTCAGGAATGGGTTTACAGCGTGGGGCCTGTACTATGATGACTATTGCTCCAGCTAACATCCCAACCCAGCCGAGCCAGAACAAAACCAGCAAGACCCAACGAGTACGAACCCACCTGCAAATATACACATATATATATTAGACAGACAGACAGACAGACAGACTGACAGACAGACAGACAGACTGACTGACAGACAGACAGCCAGACAGACAGCCAGACAGACAGACAGCCAGACAGACAGACAGCCAGACAGACAGCCAGACAGACAGACAGCCAGACAGACAGACAGACAGACAGACAGACAGATATCGTACCCGGCTGTACCGGCGACTTTCATTAACTCCTCTTTGGAGAGGCCAGTAAATTTGACTTCGGTGTCCTCCGGCACTTTAACCTTTACGCAGCCGTTTTTCTCGGTGCCTGACGGAGTTTCTCCGGTCATCGGCTGTTTTTCCTGATCCATCTCGTTCAGTTCTACCTCCTTCATTTCGTATTCTTTTTTCATGCTTGACGGTAGTTTCAGTGCTGACTGTTAAAAAGAAAATTATTCATCATCATAAAAAAAAAAAAAAAAAAATTACAGAAATTAATTTTAGGCTAAATGTAGTCCTAAATAACAATAACTTGTTTAAAAATGTATTTAATTTTTTTAATTTGCTTGCAGAAGATGTTCCTTTATTTATTTATTTTTTTAAATAGCAAGAATTGTGTTTTTAATTCTAAACACTATAGAATAATCTTCAATGAATGTAAGAACGAGACAAAGGCTACCTGAAAAAGAAGAAGCTTCCGTTTCAGTCAGGATTCCTGCTGTTTAACTCCTCAGAGGCTGTTTCTGACGGTCGATCGTGTTTTTATAGCGCAGACACCACTTTTGCATCCGCCCATCTAAAGGAGGAACTCCAATTGTACTTTGACACCGATAAGACTACTTTTTACTGATACTGACTTCTGCAATGTCATCAAATAATGCTCGTTTTAATAGACTGGGTTTACTTAATGCTCGAGAAGTTACATTATAATCACTACTGTACTTGCAATGCAGTCGGAGTTGCTGAAGAGTTTCCACCTTAAACGGACCCCCTCCAAATCCTGAGCGCATTATTGAGCCTGAGTTCACTTGAGTGAGCTGGAATTCATTCCGCAAACATGCACGAGCCCTCCTTGATGAAAAACACGAGTAAAGGGGGAAAAATGTGCTTTCTGATACAGTCAGGCACGAGTCTTGAGATTGTTGCTGATTGATCAACAGATTGTAAAGTGCTCGACTGAATAGAAAACATCGTGTTGCACTGTAACAAAAGTGTTAGCACACAGAATAAATCATTTTATCAAGGTTGCCGTTGATAAGATACATTTACAGTAAAGATCTATTAAAGTGACCAATCCTTTTTATTCTTTTCACAATCTTTAAAAAAATTCAGATAATCAAGAAGTGTATTTCATAGGGAAATATATATGTAAAAAAACAAACACACAAACAAGCTTTTAATTTTACTTCTTAAAAAAAAGCCACAGGCTAAAGCCACATATAAGCACATGATGGTTTGTTTTATTTTAATGTACATTTAAACACAAAGGTTTTATTTCATGTATCACTTTTGTCCTTTGATACTTTCCCTGTTGTTTGCTTGACCAACATTGTGCTATAAAGTGCAGTCACAATTTCTTTATGTCTTTAAATGCTGTGTTTCTTTATGCAGCAAACACTACACTTCCAACAACTTGCTTCCCTCTTTAGTCCTCAATTAAAATTTTTCAGAAAATCTGTTTGTTGTCAACACTTTCCTTAATGCTTCATTTTAGTTCAGAAAACAAATACTCTAAAAAATACTTATGACAAAGACCTGTTTGTGGTTTTTTTGCCGCGACTCTCTCCCACCGACTAATGTTCACTTTCCCTCTCAGCCCACCAAGAGAACAATGTGTGAGTGTTTTTCCCATGTGACAGAACAGTATGTTGGCCCCCTCTGCTTCACAGTGAGGAGAATTTCAAACAGTCCCGGGGCAACAGGGTCACAAGGATTACCAATAACTCTCTCCTCTGGGAAACCGTCTTCATCGAGCCCAGATTTAAGGCATCCGGCATGTTCCATCCAAAGACGTTTTTTCTTATGCACACTAAGTTTGCATTTATTTTAACAAAAATACAGTAAAAACAATACGAATGTAAAATGTAATTTATTCCTGTAGTAAAGCTACATGTATTACTTCAGTCTTCAGTGTCACAAGATCCTTCCAAAATCATTCTAGTAGTTGAAAATATGGTTCGTTTTTTACGTTTTTTTTTTTTTTTAGAATTCTATGAGGAATAGAATGTTAAAAGGAACAGCATTTATTAGATATATAAATCTTTTATTACATTATAAAGGTTTTTATTGTAACTTTTGTGTCCTTGCTTAATAAATAAGTGTTATTAAAACAATGTTTTTACTTTTGTGAAAAGTATAAAGTATTAAACCATTCTTTCTATCTCTATATTCTCTAAATAAACAAGGAACAAAAGGTTAAGACTTAAAAAAAATCTAACTCTCTTTTTTTAATTGTTTTACATTTAATGTAATTTTTATGCATTAAAAAAAGTTGATATTCAACTAAAGCAGTTCAAACATTTCTGACCCTTTTTATTTAAATAAATACTTTTGTAGAATGCAGGGTTTATAGAGATGATAATGTGAGTGAAATGGCCGCATGTACATCACAGTTCATGGTGGTATCAATCCTAAATTTAGATAAAAAAAAAAGAAAGGACATTTTCGGGTAGTGGATTCAGTTCTTCTGCAGGTGAGCCGGGGTGAATGCTAAAGGCAAGAGGTCTCTGAGACTGGTCTTCCTATAGGTGCCATCTGGCTTAGTGAGGTAAACATCCCATTCTGTGCCAAACTAAAAAAAAAGAGCAAGTGACATGCATATAAAAAAACGGAGACAAATGAAAAGTAATAACTGACACATGTGATAAAATATGAGTGAAGCCGTACCTCCATTAATACCTGTCGACAAGCACCGCAGGGTCCCACAAAACTATCTTTGATATCACTGTCGGAGAAATCAAAAGGATTCTTTAACATACTGAATATGTTTTCGGTTCAGTAAACCAGCTTGTGTTAGGAATATATATATATATATATATATATATATATATATATATATATATATATATATATATATATATATATATATATATATATATATGTTATACCATGTGACCGCTATGGCTGTAAATCTTCGGTATCCTTTTGCGACCGCTCTCTGTATCGCAGTTCTCTCCGCACACACAGTAAGGCCATAGGAGGCATTCTCAACATTGCATCCTACAAGATAGAGTGGTTAAGAACACTTTAACAGCATAAGATGATAAAGAGCTGACTACATGGCAGATTAAATGCTGTGGAATCACATTGCTTCAGTCAAAACTGAAACAAGCGGGTGCATCCGCCTACCAGTGATAATGGCGCCCCCTGTCGTCAGAATTGCAGCACCGACTGGAAACCCACTGTACGGACAGTAAGCCATTTCTCGTGCCTGCAAGCATTTTGCCACTAGCTCCGCAACTTAACCACAAAAGTTGAGGACAAAGCAAAAAATAAATAAAAAAATAAAAAAGCGCATCAATACACAACTATGATAACACTGACACGCTTTTGTAATTACAGAAATGCATGTCATACTGCAAAACTATGAGGTTATGTTTAAACATTAAGCATTAGGGGTTCAGAGAGCAAAGTCCCAATAATAGGCCGCTAAGCTCAAGTAACCTGCACACGCCAAACATATCAACTACGTTAGCTAACGTGCATTGAATGCAAAAATAGTTTGTTTACACGTAACGTTATTGGATTAAATGTGTACCTACCAGCCATAACAAATAGCCGACTTTATGAAATGGACTAGATATAATCTTTCTGACGGCGTATTTTCAAAACATTACGCAGTTTTGTGAACAGTTGTTGTTGATGCCTCGCCAGGAATAATGACATTTCTGGGACGGGTGCTGTGACGGGACAACTGACCGACCGAACAAGTGTTGTGGGCGGGGCAAACATCCACCAACCTCATGAATTATTCAAAATACACGTTTTTTTTTCTACTCCTTTTGAATAATTTAGCACGTTTTTTTAATCGGTGTATTTTGATATACACAACTTTTCACAATAACATATATACTGAAAAACGATATATCTAATATTTCAAAACAAATACAAATAAATAAATAAGATGCTGTTAACAGATCTCAAGAAATATTTGATTAATAAATAATTATATTCTAATGAATAAAGGAAGGTTTATTATTTCAAATTTATTTTCAGTAGTTTAAAAACATCAAGAATTTTACTGATTAAACAACCACTGAAAGCGCTTGTAACAAACGTATATAATAAGATCACACAATACAGCACAATTTCAAAGCATTACTGGAAGTTATCTACAAGTCTGCAGCTAAATTTTAACATATAGGTTTCTACTGGTGAACAACATAGTTCTACGAGTCAAAGTGAAATACAAAGCAAAAAGAGACAGCATGAACACACAAAGAAAGCCTAGATTGTTAATCCAAAATGCAAACAGATACAGGGTTTTGTGACAGTGGTCTCCAGTGCTGGTGGGAACATAGTTGGGAGGATATATGGAGTAAATCCAGTGGGTACCTGAAAGAACAGCATGAGACCACCATTGTAGTTTCAATATTATTTATAAATACATAAATATGAATACAAATATGTTGACGATAGGCTGACGATAACCTTGTCCTTTATTATCAGTAATTTAACATCTCTATCTCTCACCAGCAACGAACCAGCACACAATGAATATGTAGAGCGTAAAGCTGAAAGCACTGCAGAAGCGAACCAGCAGAGAGTCGTCCAAAGTGTCCCTCAGGTACATGACCAACAGTGAAAGCAGACCAGTCAATCCAATCACAGTCACATAGATGGGGAGGTTTGGCTGGACAGGGCACTCATGCAAATGGATCACTCCTAGAAACATTTATCCGAACAGCCACATGACAGAGTGAAAAGCATGCTTCCAATGGTGTGTTAAAGCTTCTCATATTCTTGACATGCAATTATTAGTTAAAAGCATTTAAAGTGCTCCAGATTGTGATTACACTAATCATCTCATCAATATTTTACACGGTAAACAAAAACGTCTCTTTACTGTACCTAATCCAGTAGCTGTTAATAAAATCATCCATGCAATCATGTTAATCATCACTGGAACAAAGAAAAAAAAGGATCTGTATCTTTTTTAATGTAGTTGATTATTTATTGGGAGAAAACTAATTCTTAATATTCTCACCAATGAAAGATTTTTTGGCAGCCGTCTCAATAGTCTCCATCTTCAACGATTTCTTAAAAAGTCCATGAAAACGTGAATTCTCTCTTATTCATTTGTCTCATAGACTTACAAACATGAGGAGGGTCCCTAAAATCAGCTTGCGTTATGAAGAACTGAACAGTCTATATTCATGTTAAACCGGATAGAGCTGCTCTGAGTCAACCAGTAGGTTTTTTTTTACATTTCTGTGGTCATCAGTAGCATTAAAACACTTCCTTTGGTGTAATGTTGAGAAACTGTTATTGCAAACCCAAACTGAAAAATAACAACTACCTTTTTGCCTTTAAATAAACATTTTCAGTTAACCATCATACACAATTACCTTGCCGTCCGGGCCTTGATTTTGAACAATGTAATATTTCACTATACAGATCACATCAGATCAACTCACCCTAAAAGTGTGCTTTTCTGTAGTCCTATAGTGGTAGAAAACATGATATATAATGTCAAGCACATGGATTTGATTCTTAAGGCACATATTAATAAAATGTATGATTGAATTGCGATTTTAATAAAAGCAACTGCTAAATATAAAATCATGGTACATTGTGAAACTTTCTGTATTTGTGGCTGAGAGTTTTAAACCAATGACTGAGATCTTTGACAAGTATTTTGTACACATATAAAAAGCACCATAAATCCACTACGAAGCAGCAAAAGAGCCAGACAGTTGTAACAGACTGTATTCAACCAGAATGCAAAGAGATACACAGTTTTGTTGAAGTAGTTCTCTTCATTTGTTGGGTCATAACTGGAAGAATGTATTGAATTTATCCAGACACTCCCTGCAATACACAGAGAAAACATTTTAGTTGAGTTAAATATTCCTCTGATATCTGTGAAATTTAAACAACAATAGAAATGTTCAACATTTGTATTTTTTGCAAATATTTTTCACATTTAGTTTAAAGGGTAAGTTCACCAATTCAAGTTCAACCAGCTTTGTATTGATACAATGTAGTAGTAAATGGACAAAGTGCATTATTTTTCAATAAAATGCTGCACCGAGATATTCATCTTCTGGACTTTTGTGAAAACTACAGATTGTACTTCTGCATTTTTGCTCTCCTTGGTCATGTGATCGAGCCTGATGCATTATGGGTATTGAAGTTTTCCTACACTCTTAAAATATATGTAATAATAGGGCACAATATCCTCTATAATTTGAAGGAATTTTTCCATATTTATCTTTTACTGGTGTTTTGTCAGTATTTAGAATTTTACACTTCATTGCATTGTATTTTAGTTTTAATAGAAATGCCGTAAAATTAATGGGTAATGAGCTTCCAATACTTTTTCTGCTTTTTTACGGATTTAATTTTCTATTTTCACTTCAGCCCTTTTTCTCTGTTTTCTCTAATGTAACAAAAAGTAAAAAAAGTGTTTCTATTGCATAGACAGTCAACTTTTATTAAAGCCTCATCTTGCAGGTGCATGGTGAATTATGACTTTACAGCCCCACATTCTTCAGCCTGTCACAACATGCTTCAACTTTAACTTTTTACATGCAGAGAACGTTTAACCTTCTTTTGCGTATTTCTCCACTAATGTTTCTATAAGATATCTTCACCCCTCCTTCTGTAACTCCTGTTTTGACAAATTCACTCACCTGTGATGAACGAAATACAAAACAAATACACCTAATACTATAAGGTAGACTGAGATGTAGGACTGGACAGAGCAGTCTCTCAGAGAGTAGGCCACTAACAAAAAAACAAACAAATAAAATTCAGCAGTCTTTGTGTAGAGGAGTGTGTTTGCTCACTGTACAAAGTATGTAAATGTTTCTGTCAATATTATACTATAATATGTCATTAAATCCAAATTATTTCTGAATAATGAGGTAAAAACCAGTAAAAACCTGCAATTCCAGTAGCAGCAATTATAACCCCAAGTACAAAAACAGCCACTAAAATAATTAACAGATTGCTCAGACAAGAAAACTGTTACATTCGTACTTTGCCAAGTATTCACAAAAATTTGGACATCATTTAGGCTATATCAGCTTAACACAGATTACAAAAGCAACGTATTTTTAAGAGGGGTCATATGATCCGATTAAAATTTTTATTTTCTCTTCAGAGTGTTACAAGCTCTTGGTGCATAAAGAAGATCTGTAAAGTTGCAAAGACTAAAGTCTCAAATCCAAAATAGATATTCTTGATTAAAGTTAAGACTTGTCCACACATCTCTGTGTCACCATGTGGGAAGATTTGCATAACACCGCCCATGTCGTATAGATGTTGTATTTTTGGTTATGGGTTTAACATCTCCGTCACACGCTTGAAGTATTCAGCCAATAACAACGCACTGGATACCTGGCCAATCACAGCACACAATCTACACGTTTCAGAAAGGCGGGGCATAGAGGAGAAACACTAATGTACAGTATGTGGAAAATAATGTGTTTTTTTAACCTTAAACCACATAAACACATTTTATTTCACCAAATACACAAAATAATGTTCGTTTTAGTAGCATCATATGACCACTTTAACAAGATTAATGTGTGTGTGTGTGTGTGTGTGTTATATTATATTATTAAACAAGGAAATATTAAAAAATATGATTATTTAAAAAAATATTACTTTTTTTACTGCTTTCTCCTCAGTTTGTCTGAAAAATTACATTGCAGGCTTGGAAGCACGTCTACGTCTTCAATATGACACAATATTGTCTTATATCATCCATACTCAACTTCATCTTACACAATCACACATATTTATAGAGTAGCCTATTGTGCATCTATTTTTATCACTTCGTAGCAAGTTGTTTATGTATTTATTTATGTGCGTGCATTTGAACAGAATAACAAAAACATTGAGTGGGTGGTTAATTTGATTTTATTATTAAGTTTTCATTTTCATTGTTAGCCAAAAAACAAAACAAAAAAAAAAGACAATAATATCCATTCCCTTTATCTTCAATGCTCAAAATGCTACCAAAAGTTTTAAAGACAATTGAATATTTTTACATAAATTTGGTTTTGTGATTATATCACACCAACCAGCAAAACCCCGTCATCAAGATAAGTAAAGTAGGCCCACAGAGGTTTTGCTAATCCTGTCCTTTTCCCAAAATTAAAGCACAGATACAAACACAGCACCCAAGCACCAGCACCAGACCTATCAGAATATAAGCCAGTGTGGTGGTCCAGAATGCAAACAGGTAGAGGGTCTTGTTGCAGTAGGGATCTCCAGCCACGGTTTGGTTGTAGTTAGGAGGATAAATAGAATAAATCCACACACTGCCTATAATTAAAGAAAATCAGAAATAGAATTTATTTCAGATTATCATTTGAAGTTGGGATCACCGATTCTGTTGCTTCCCTGTTTAAAGGGACAGTCTATCCAAAAATGAAGAATAATCATTAATTACTCACCCTCAAGTCATTCCAAACCCGTAAAATGAATGCGTTGTACTCTCATGAACGCATGTCAAAGACTGACACGGAAGATAATTTTCTTTGCACACAAAAAGTATTCTCATAGCTTTATAAAATTACAGTTGAACCTCTAATGTCACAGACCACTTTAATAATGTCCTTACTATCTTTGGCCCTAAATGTTTCAGTTGTGTTGCTGTCTATACAGGGTCAGAAAGCTCTCGGATTTCATCAAAAATATCTTAATTTGTGTTCAGAAGATGAACGAAGGAGTTTAGAATGACAAGAGGTCAGAATTTTCATTTTTGGGCGAACTGTTCCTTTAATACTGTGAAGCTGCTTTGAAATATCTCTAATGTATAAAGTGCTAAATTAATAAAAGTGTCTTGACTTTATTACTTTAAAAACATGCATTCACATTTAATTAGTATTTACTTTCCGTTTGCTGTTCAAAAAATAATGTTCATGAAATAAACAGCATAAAGTAAATGGCATATATCTAAATGTTTCAAATTAAACTATAAAACGACACGCCCCCCCACCCATTCAAATTCTAAAACTCAAAATGAAATCTGTGAAATGTTGTTTTTCTAGTTCTATATTAAACAGACATTGTCTAAGCTGTATTACTATATAAAAGTTCATATTCACACCCAAAAACAGACCCACACACAAAAACATGTTGCATTGTTTTCCATTCACAACTTAGAATTCTAAGCATTCCCAAATGAAAATCTTCTGTTTGTTCGGCAAGTGACTTTGTGATGGATTAACCGAACAATGCACCGAATCTGTCAGAGACCTCTGAACACATTAAATGACCTCTTCCACCCACATACACCATTGTGTCTTACCACAGATCAGCCAACAGAACATGAAGGTAGAAACTAGAGAATTCCACACATTGAAGGCACGGCTGAGTGCGGTTTGACCCCCTTCCTCCGTCTCCCTGGCACAGGGCAGACACGACAGCAAGGCCAGAAGTAAACCAAACACCCCGCAAACCAGCACATACACTGGTATATAGTGCTGCACGGGACAGTCTTTCAGATACACTGCACCTGTGATGGTAATCAACATAAGAGCACTTAAATAATGGAATGTAAAAGCAGAGGAATAAATACATTACATACTGTACATTCACTGTGACATACCTATCGAAATCTGAGCAATGGGAAGAGCCAGCAACAGCAGTTTTGAAATAACTGAAATACAAATCAGTCAAAAAATAAATCACTTTAATACACTTTTTGTTCTTCAAGTACAAAAGTAACAATTATGGCGTAAAACTCCCATACCAAGGCAAGTTATACTCATTTGTGGAGGAGATTTCACATAATTGAACATTTGCTTTGGATCCATGGTGCCTATGCAAAGCATACAACATAAAAAAAACCTGATTCATTAAAAACTGATTTTGTAACTGCATTGGATTCTACTAACTAAATCTGTGAAAAATAATACTCTTACAGATATATCAGAGTAAAATTGCCTTCCCATATGTCAATCTGCATAAACATACTTACCTGTAGTTCTTCACACACCACTGGATCAGAAACAGCCTGAAATGATTATTCATGGGTTGTGCGCTCACTTATTTTAGAAGGCTACGTCACTCACCTCACGACTGTAGCGTTTCAAGATAAACCTGTTCTTGCTGTGTTCAAACAAATTTCGCAAACATGCATTATGCTGCAATGAATTTAACAGGCTGGAGTTATTATCTCTCTAAACAAATCCCCTATGTTTACTTACATTCATGAACTTCTGTTGGGAGACAAAGTGGAAAAAAAACCCTCTGATAGATGCTTATTTTCATTAGTGCTTTTAATTTTGTAATCTTGATAAAACTATTTTTGACTAGCAGATATGACAAGTACAGTCATGTTCATAATTAGCATTTCGCAATAACAACTTCAAGAATCCTTTTAATAAAAATGTACTTGCAAAACTGTTAAAAAGATACGTTTAAAAAAACCATGGAGTCACTTTTTTCTGTTTATTTGAGTTTATCACACAAAACCATCAAGAACCCTGTTATTAAGATCCATAAAGTTGGCCTACAGAATCAAACAAATCAAGCTTACAGTAATAATGCTTTCCTGCTGATCAGCAAGGTTGCTTTTTAGTTGTATTTTTTTAATCCACAATTATGAGTTCAGATATAAAATCAAATATTAAATAAATTAAAAATACTAGAAAATCTATATTTAAATTAATTATGATAAACTATAAAATATACCACACACAGTAAAAAATAGGGTCATGTGTCTAGAATTAAAATACGAAAAATCGAATTCATAACCATATCCATTGAATGTCATGTCTAAAATGTCACAGAAATTACAGTACAATGAAAATCTGCTGTGTTCTTGGCAAGTACCATGCTAATGTATTGACAGAGCAATGCAGCAAGGCCAGAAATACACTAAACACTCCACAACCCAGCACATGTGATACAGCGATGGCAGGTAAATGCATAGCTATTGCCACTTTCAGATTCCCTGCAACACACCTATTGCAATTTGAGCAATGCGGAATAACCATAAATGAAACAGAAACAGCCGAATGGTTACTTTTGAGCAAATATACAGTTGTGTTCACTAAGTGCAGAATTAAAGTGTAAAAATACCTGGTTTACACAATAAATACTACAGCGAGATGCTTTAGATACTATATTTGCTTTAGATCCATAATGCCTACGCAAATCAAACAATATTGCTCAGGGAAACGCACAACCTTTTTCCAAAAGAAGCATTCACTGTGCGTTTATTAAAGGTCACAGTACTGAAATGCAGAGTTTTGCATTCTGTTGATGTGAGCCCTTTAAGACTTACTGAGATATCAGAACCGACTCAAAGTCAAAGCATCAAAACGAATAGCAGATTTAATTCATGCTGAAGTTATATTCTGTAATTCTATTTGTCCAGCATTTGGAATAAGCCATTATGTCAGTTATTGCATAACTTTATCAGCATTTTTCTAGTAAAATAATCCAAGACTTTCATATTTTTCATTATCTGTCCAGCAGATACATTGAATTTCATCCATCACTGTAAGCCCTTGAGCAAAGCACAAAACCCCGGGTCGCTCCAGAAGTTTTCCGGTTCTTTGCTGAAGTATGGCAGAAATGTAGTTGTTCCTGATGATCAGTCCTCTGAAAAAAAATATATGTTCAGTCATTACCTCGACTAGGTCACAGGTCTGTCAGGCACTGACTGGAGGAAGTCTCTATGAATACACAGCCTCGCGATTGGCCACCCTGCAAGTCAATCACTCTGTTTTGACAGCGCTCGTGTCCTCCTGTCTGAATCCGTGCTCCTCCCAGGAGCGTGTCCAACAGCAAACCTCTTTTCCACAGCTGAACAAATAAAAACATAAATTAATGTAACGCAAATACAAACAAAAGTGCAAACATCAGCACAACTTTTTTCATCAATTCATTTATAAAACAGAAACACTGGCAAACGTCAGCCTTCACAAAAAACACTGCAGTAGGCTCTAACCTCAATGGATATTTTGGACATGGGGTTCCTGGTATAAAAGATGGCCTTGGTGTTAAATTCAGGACTTCCATCGTTTTTGAAAATGTTTGTCCTTACAGAGTCTTCCTCGCAACGGATGACAGCATATACATCAGGAGCTGATATATATGTACACAGAAGGAAAGATGTCAATTAAAGGCATAATCAGCCAAAACAAATAAAATACTGGTCTGCTAACAGTCAAAGCAGGACTGATCCCTTCTGACTGATCCAAAGCTGTCACTTAAAGGGATAGCTCACCATAAAATGAATGTCATCATTTACTCACACTCAAGTTGATCCAAATTTATTTTCCGTTCAGCACAAAAGAAAGCATTTTGAAGAAAGTGAGTGAGCAAACATTTGATGCCGGCCATTGGATTCCATAGTATTTTTTTCTATACTATGAAAGTCAATGGCTACCTACCGTCAACTGTTTAGCTACCAACTTTCTTCAAAATATCTGCTTTTGTGCTTTCCCATAAGGGTTTGTAACAACTTTAGGATGAGTAAATGATGACAGCATTTTTTTTGGGGGGGGGGGGGGTGACTATCCCTTTAATGAAACTTTGAATATTAGGCACACATGTACTTACAATTGATATACATGTGCTTTGTTGTACTTTATGGAGCTACTCCTATAATTTTATACCCAAAACTTTGAAAATCTGAACAGCTTTCTTCACCAATTGAATGTAAAGGGTAATACGATCTTATAGTCACGCTTGCTGGTCATTTAAGTATTACAATAAAATGTAGTGGTGAGTTTTAACCTGTTTGTTTGGGATGGCTAAGGCCAGAGGCTTTGAGCAGATGGACCGTCGTTACAATGCTGGGCTCAGGAAAACAACACTGCCACAATGAAGGAGCAGGCAGCTCTTCCTTCAACTCCCTGAAGACAGTAGATAAAGTGAAGAAGAAAACACTTCACCTTATTAAACATTCAATTACTGCATTCAACTGTAAGTATCTAGAACTAGATCTACATTTTGTTTACTGTTCAATTGGTTGCTTATTGCAATTAAAAACAGTGCAGAGTAGCCTTATCTTCTGTGCCTACCTGAGGCGCACATGTGAGTGTGAGAAAAACCGCAGAAGGAAGCGACCAGTGGCACCAGGAAGGAAAGTAGTGGGGAGGATGACATAGCGTCCCGGGCCAAGAGTCACTCGCAGAGTAACGCTACGAGAGTCCATATACACAGAGCTAGCAGCCTGCTCACATAAACACTGTACACGACAAACACGATTCACCTCCACCTGAAGGAACGATAAATAAGAGGACAGAAAGAAGAAACATTAAATGCAGATGTAGGCTAGAATCTAATGAGGTCATGTGATTTAGTTCAATTACATTACAGTTATGTACATTGATCAAATCTGATGGGGTTAACCAAGAATGCTGATACAGTCCACAGCACTTTGACTTTTCACTGTTTGTATCACTCCGTTTGTCAGTCTGTGCAGGATACATCGACGACAAGTGACTATTCACTCAAGCAGTAATCCCAAAACACTCATTTAGACTCAGGATCACAGAATTGAAATGCAAATGACTCAGTATTAAGTTTTGTTTATTTAACTCTTGTATGAAAGCAATTTCATATTCACAGTCATAAATATCACCTGATCTTTGGAGCAGCATCACTGTTGCTTGTGTGATACTGCATCGATTGCACAGAACTTCTAATTCAAATAAAATAAAATAAACCACCGCAAAAATTAAACAGCCGCAAAAATGTTTAAAAATGTAGATGAGATTTAGGCAATCACTTACCCTTAGAACCTCAAAGCCAATTGGTAAGTTCTCCCCACTTCCCTCCCTCCTTTTCATCCTCCTGTCCTCCTGTTGCAAACATATCAAGACCTCTGCCCCATCTCCAACCAGTTCGAAAAGAAACTAAGAAAGAGATAGAGAGAGAAATGAAGGACAAACATCTTTATGTAAAATTAGGGACAAGAGAGAAAATTAGCGGGCTGAATTTTTTAAAGGATTAAACTTAAGCATTTATGCTTCAATGTCATTTTTCGTTTGGAAATTCCCAGAGTGATTTACCTGTGGGTTGTATAGAAATGTGTCTCTGTGATTGATACATCCTCCACATCGACTTCTTCTGTCAAGTTGCCTCTCCCATCTCATTTCCATGCCTTCTGCCTGTTTTTTCACATGCTCTCTTCTCCCCTTAATTTGCTTTGGTTTTATTTCTTTCTTTTTCTGTTTTTGGCCTTGGATTTGTCCTTCTTTCTGCCTTTCACTCAGTCTTTGTTCCTTTTTGTCTTGTCTTTGAGCTGGCCTTTGTTTAGACCATTGGAGCCCGGTTGAAGGCCTCTGGTTCTTGATGTTCAGATGACAAGAAGATGAGGGAGGAGGTTGCATCCCAGATGCATAGGTCCAAGCGCCCTGACAGCACACCTCCCTCCAGTGGGTCCGTGGCCAGAGGAGGGATTTTTCCGCCAACCTGCAAACCACCATGTCTGTGAAGTAACGGCAGAAGTCCTCAAACTCCATCCTACGGAAAATTATACATTTATAATACTGCGTTAAAACATGTTTCTCAAAATGATTATGTCTATACACTCCAATTTTAGCCAAATACACATTCATGTCACTGAATATTAACATTCATTTACATTACCAAAACTCTCCAACATCTCGGACAACGAGGCCCATCTTGTCCCGTTCTCTGCGGCTCAGCTGCTGCCACTGAGGAGATCTGAAAGGGAATTGACTGGTGAAACTATGACATTTTTTTATTATTGTTTTATTTTGTTGCATTTGAAGAGAATGTTTTCAAGTTTACACTGGAAGTGCATGAAACTACCCGTAATGTAAAAGTGGGAGACATTAGCAGATGCAGAATAAAGGTAAAATATGTGAAAAAGAATGACATTTTTTTAATGAAGCATGAACATGTTTCAGTGCACCCCATAAACACAATCAAGCCTTTGAAAAAAGCCAGTAGACAACCCATTTAAATTCATAAATTCTGGTAAGCTAAACTCTTTAGGAAAGTGGGCCTCAAGGACCAGAGTTAAGAAAACCTGAATTATAGAATCTGAGACGAACAGTGATGTTTATGTTTTTAACATTAGTAGTTGATCAATTTTTCTCTAGTATGTCTCATCCATTTAAAACTGTGCTCAAACTCACAACCTTGGTCGGCATTGCTCTGCTTTGAAAATGTTTTATTAGCACCACACGCTAACCAATTGCACCACTGGAGCTGTTGACATGATGATATAAACACTATAGCTAAAGCCACCTGCAAATGTTCAGTTACAGAAATAGTCTATGAAGCATGTTTACACAAATTTCAACTTCAATGCCTCATATTATTGAAAGATAAGTAATGCGTTCTGACCAATTGGACCACTGGAGCTGTTGGGCTCAAGGTGCTTTAATACATAAATCCCAACTTCCAAATATCCCTCACTGGAACATTAGCAGAAATGCTACACAGAATGCTACACTCACTGGAACATATAGCCGATGCTTATTAAGTGTCCAAATCACTTTAAGATTGCCATCTTATATTAGGGTGATTTTTAAATTAAGACCTTGAATTATTTAGTTTTTTACTGGACTGTCTCTATTAAAGTACACACCTTTTACCTCGTTTCTTTCTTCCTATAACCACACTCCAGGTGAGGCTTGAACTCACAACCTCAGCATTGCTCTTCTTTTTACTTCCTTATAAACACCACACGTTAACTGATTACACCACTCAAGCTGTTGATGTAAAAGCTATAGGGAAAGCCAACTCCAAATGTTCAATTACAGAAATGAGCTATGAAGCTTGAATATACAAATTCCAGTTTCCAAGTCTCACATTTTTGGAAGATTTAGCACCTATGCTACAGAATGTCAGCCTCAATTGAAGATGGACAAACAAAATTCTTTCACGTTAGCTTTTGACTTCAATATTGCACCTGATTTTTTATGTTAACCCTTGATTTACAAAAATGTAAGACCAACTATATTAGCCCTTTTCTATACGTTTCTATATTCATCTATATATTTCCCAATTGAATGTCTTCGTAAAATCATGTTCCAGGTGAGGTTCAAACACACAACCTTGGTATTGATCTTCTTTGTACCTTATAAGTACCGTGTACCAATCGATTGCATCACTGTTTAAAGAGAACTATAGGAAATGCCAAGAATGCAATTAAATTGTCTAATTGTGGGGTCTGCTAACCATGATTATTCATTGATTTTGTGCTTCTGAGAGAGATAGGTTGCCATTAACTCACCCAAGACTCCACGCTCCTGTCCAGTCTGCTGTGCCCCAAGGGTTCCTCATCCGGACCATGTGCAAACGAGTTGCATTACACATGCCATTCAGAGTCTCTGACATACGAAGTTTTTTGAATGCAGTCACACCGTATGCATGACCCTTTATCAGTCCACAGTCCAGAACTGATTCTACCTGCTCTCCTTCTGCTGGCTGCAACACAAATAAAAAGACAAACTGTGTACAAAAGCAAGAGGTAAAAATCAGAGCTGTGTGACTTGAATGTATCATTATTCCTATTAGGACACACAGAGCACTTATTTGCTTTAGTTAATTGATTTGCAGGATTTTTAGACTTTAAAAAAAGAATAAAATTACTCCTGTTTTCTGACCCGAATGGAACAGGTGATGAGCGCTTTATGGCTATGTGCGTGTGCTAGAGTCTGGAACAGCATTTTTCTCTGGTCAACAAGCTGGATTAGTTCCTCCTGGTTCAAATTCAATGGTTCAGAGACGCCACCAGTAAAATCAACTAGGGCTTCAGCTGTATTGCCTCCCTCTAAAGCCTCATAACACCCATTTAGCCTAAAAATGCAAGAAGAGAGAAACAATTATTAAAAAAATAAAATAAAAGAGCCTTAATTCATTGAAACAATTCTCTCTTATTTGACAAGCATCTCACTTGGCATAGGCTTTCTCCAGCAAGGCGCTCCAGAATTCCCGTGGAGTTGCAGAACGGCAGAAGAGCAGCGTTCCATCCTCACTGACTGGTAATCGGTCATCGACCACGACATCTGTCCACTGGCCCAGTCGCCAGAAACGGAAGTGAAAAATTCCAGCATACAGATCCGGGCGCTTTGGGTGCCACTCCTGTTCAGCATGGTCTGGGATCACCTGAATAAGAGACCATTACAAAGTAAGGAGAAAAAGAGAAAAGGAGTGAAATCTTGATAAATGATAAATGCAGTCAGTGAAACCCATATATACTACCCTTCAAATGTTTGGGCTTGGTAAGATTTTTATTGCTTCTACAATTATTTGATCAAAAATACAGTACAAACGGATATATTGAAAATATTATTTGTGAATAGCTATTATTATTAATAGCTGTGATGGGATTTATTTAAAAATATATATTTTGTAATGTTTTATGTAATGTCAATTTAATGCATCCTTGCTGAATAAAAGTATTTACTCCTTTTACAAAAATCTTAAACACACACACACACACACACACACACACATACATATATATCTTCTGACCTTCTTCCAGAGCGAGGATTCTGCTGCCAAACATGATGTGGCGGCCACCATCCAGCAGTTACCCAGACTGCCCTGGTGCAGGTCCCTTGTGCTGATTCCATCCACAAATAGTCGAGGATCTTTACACAGTTCCTAGGTGTAAGACAGAGGACCCTTAAATTAATTGTATAAGTGTATATGGTTACACCTACCCATTTAATTAAAGAAACATTTCAGAATAATAAATCTTTTTTTTTTTGCAAAAGTAGATAAGTAAATAATAATAATAATACTAAAAAAATTCTAATCAAACAAACATTTACAAAAAACAAAGTGTTGTTACGACACAGCTTGTCTGATGTTAATTAATTAATGTTTTAACTCAATTTTCCTGACTTAAAAGATTTTGCACAAATTTGTTTTCCTTCAAATTTTAGAATATTCCTGTTTTAACGGTCTATTAGATTTGTCCGCATATCACATGTAAATGTAGCATGGTATGTTGGTAATCTCCCTCATTTGAAGCAATACACACAACACATGCACTCTTTGAAGAATCAGGTTACCGACGCCTTTAAGGCCTTTAATTAAACATATCTCTCATGCTGCTGACTGTGTGCAGCCACATTTAGAATCACAAGAGTCATCAGGACAGATCTGAGAGGGTCAGACACCACTGGTCTGCCACCAGACCGTATGTACAGTCACATCAGACTCTACTGTACTCTTTTAATGAAAGGAAATACTTTCTTTTAACATGTTATTCTATTATTGTGGCGTTATACTTTTAGCACCAACACAATTGTTAAGGCCATCTAATATACTCCTAAAAATGTACAAAATGATCTATGAACACAAACACATTTCACATGTCAGTTGTTCACTGTCAGTTTCTCTTACCCTAGGTCTCTTCCACATCAGTCCTGGAGGGGGCGTCCTTTTGTAGAACAGTGACTCAGCTGAAGGAGGAAAGAATGGATCCTGGAACAGAGCCCCTCGCCTCAGACATGATCTCTTCAGCTTATGATAACACTGACCTTGAAACTTGCACACTTTCTCTGCCATACTGCAAAGAGGAGAAGCGGAGAGAAGCTGGGGAGAAGATGACAGAAAAGGAAAATACACATGAAAGAAGAAAAGTTGTGGACAAAGGAAGAGAAAATATTAATATGCAAAGGGAGAAGTTGGGTAAAATGGATCTATTAAGAGTAAAATAGAATGCAATTAAATCTGAGAGAATTAAATAGAATTTTTATAAAGTGCAACCTGAGTTGACAACATAAAGTAATTTATTTATGCACACAACAAAGATTAAAATAACAAAGAATAATTAAATAAAAATAATGATGCCTGATACTGACATTGGAAATGATACAATTCACAGAATAGGCAATGATATACATCTGAGTTGCATGAGATTAATTTATAATCAAACCAGTATATAATAAATAAAATAAAATAAAAATACCTAAGCACAAAAAGGTTTTTTTATATCCTATTCCTGTTAAAGTGACGGCTTTGTTCCACAGCAGTAACAGCCGGTAGAATCTGTAAACCACAATGTTAAGTGTCGTCCTGTAACCTCGAGTTTAGCTTTAGTTTCAGGGATGATTGGGTAACGGTGTATTTGCAGACGGTGTAGTTTCCCTTGGAAATGGAGAAGGGTTAGACATGCCCTGGAGAGGTTAATGTGTCAGGAGTCCCTTTGCATGTAAAAACATCAAAATAAAATATGTTTAGAGGAAAGGTTGTGCTTAGATGGGTTTGGGAACTGGGTTTAGGATTGATTGGATATCTCATATTAAAGTCAAGACTGAGTCAGACTGTGTTTCTGTGTGCATGAGAGACAGTGTGTGTATGTGGGAAGGGATATGATTTAGGGGACATTTTAGCTATTGGGGTTCTGGCAAGGGGCACGGGGAGGCCAGGGGCCAACTGAGTGTGCTGGTATATGAGTAAGTTTGTGTTAGTGTGTGTGTGTGTGTGTGTGTGTGTGTGTGTGTAGTCTGGATCCAAGTTGTGTGCACATACCGAACAGACCAACACTAGCACTGCACTCTTGACTTACCTCACTGAGGGAATGAATAAAAGTTTAGCAAAGAAAACAAAACCAACGCAGAACAGTAGAACAATATTCAGTTTTATATCTCTTTGATACTTTAATTAGACAATCTGAAACTATTAATATAGGATATTGACACTTTTGCTTATTATTACTGTTGCAACAATTGTTTTGTTAGAAAATAATTAATAAATAACAAATATGATATTTTGGACCAGCTTTCTGCACACACTGTTCAGGTTTGATTTTGGCTTATTCGTCTATGCAGATTTGCACCACAGGTTGTTCTGGTTAGTCGGATAGCACTGATGCACTGCAATTTTCCAAATCTGTCACAGATCATCAGTTGGACTGAGATCAGGGTTTTGACTGGCCCTCTGCTGAACATTCAGCGTTTTGTTCTCATTTCGATGTAAATTTGAGTCTGCATTTGGCATTATTCTCCTGGTAAAATTTGCACCACTTCTATTAAACAAAACACCCGATCTCTGGTGATTAGACCTAGCAGCATCTATCCTGCATCACCATAGGTGTTTTCCTTTTATTTTTGAGGAGTGGGCTAGGCTTGACTTACACACGTCTTTGAATTATGACTAAAAAGCAACTTGACCAGAAAATTCTTCTTCGGACACATTTTCACCTCTGAACCAGAATAATTATGCTTGACAGTGGAGTTGTCAGGAAATGGTAGTTAATGTAATGTTTCACATATGGAGGCCAAATTGTAAGGCAATTGTATCCTTGTTAGAGCAATTGCTTTTCATCTGTGTAACCCCAGAACTTCTACAACAGGACTGAATCTTTTATTGCAAACACCTTATTTATTTCACAGTACATGAAAGAATGCTGCATTACAATGATTGTTGTGTTTCAATTCTCACATATTAAAATATTACAAAGAACCTAATTTCAGTGGGATTTGTAAGTAAGAAAACCGCTTAAAGGTCTAAATACTTTTTTTTTAGTGCAGCATATACTCCATTTAAACAATGCTGAAGCTGTATAAACTCACAACACCATTTAAGCCTTTCCTCCATGATCATATTAGCATGCACAATCATAATATATTTTAACATTTCCATGAAGTGCAGTCTGATTTGATAAGCTGAGAGCACTTGGAAATGACATTTTACATGGTAATATAATTGGATGGAATAATAAGTATTAAAATAATTAAAAATAATAACACTTTACATTATTTTATATAAATTAATATTAAATTAGGAAAATTACCATTTTAATGTGGCAGAAAGAAAAGAGTCAACCCATGCTCATTGATTATCCCAGTAGGCCTATATAACATAGCAAACCACTGTATGAACAATGGAAAATTAATATTGAAGACTAAATTCAATCCCATTAAAAAAAATAGATGCAGCTCTTACCTGTAGCTCACTTCTGTTTTTTTGCTTTGCCTTGGTTTAAAATGTTCCTCGGGGCAATGTATCCAGTAATATAGTTTTTGTCAGGTAAGACTGTTATTTGCAGTGTTTTTACACAGGATGAGGCAGATAAGACTTCAGGCATCAGTCATTTTGCAGCAGAAGTGTCCATGTGTCTAATATAACAGGATCAGTGTAGGTGTTCTCTTTCTGTTTGACGTCGCTGTGACAACCAGGTTTTGTGCAGTAGACCAGGTATAAGTATCCTTGGGTCTTCTAAATAGATAAATACTCTGACATTCACTGGAATTTTCAATAAAGTTTAATTAATCCTCATAACGTGTAATATTATGAATTTTACATCTGTTTGAATGACTATCGTTTGTTTGGGGATGTAGCTACTGTAACTCCATCCGTCCAGCCAGTCTAGCTGAAAACACAGTGACATTACAAACAATTACTGATACTGAGACGAGTGTGTGCACACATACACACACAAACACGCTATCAGCTTGCAATGAAACAATAGGTTACTATTATGACAGACACGCCACAGCCAGGAATTGCCACTTGCCTACTTGTGTGCATAAAATGTTTAGCATAAATGCAATAAAAACAAAGGCAATTAAGTGCATGTATCTTATTTACTTTTGTTCCATTTAATTTTATGCATACTTCTTCTTTAAAGGTTTCTCCTTTCTCCATCTTTTTCTATATAAAATGTGTAATTGGTCATGCCCTATTTCTGACCCTGTTGCGAGCTCAACTCCTCTTCCACTGCCACCTGTCTCCCTCATCGCTGTCTTCTTGTGTTCTCTCACTCTTATATTAACACATGGACTATCCCTCCTTCCCAAATCTCTTTATTAGGCATGCAGCTCCCCCAGCATTCACGTGCATAATCACCCACCGTCTCACTCACGATCTGGCCTTTTTGCTCACTCTGAGTATTCCCAGGTTCTCACGTAGTACTGATCTCAGTCCTCTGTCTAGATTTGTTATCCTTCTCATCCTCTCTCCTTCGCTTTTCAACCCCCTCCCTCAGGCACCCACCGGAAGGTTCATCATACCATATCAGCTGTCAATAAACGCATGGCGCTGACACCTGAATCCTCAAGAGGGCCCGGAGCCGGGTAATGCACCCAGACACCCCTCTGAAGACACTAACTTCAATATCAACAGCTAACTTCTTACTAGAGACATATTAATGCAAATAAACTATTGCCAAGAAACACTGTTTCGTATCTTTTCCAAATGGTTTTTGCAGATGACAGAATGGCTTGTAAACTGAGTGCCAGCCAGCTGAGTTAATGCAATCTACATGTTTCTGTTATAAATACACATCAACTCAGTTTTATACCTGTTCAACTCACTCAAGGACACAAAGACTCAGATGGGACAATAGATTCAACAGATACTACTTCTGTCTTCTCGACAGCCAAAAGGTAAAATGATTAATACTTTAGTTATCAATATCCAATATCCAATAAGCATTGGTGTGGGTAATTACCCCAGTCTTCAGAAATCATAATTCATGTTTATTCATTGTTTTGTTTTTTTTAAAGAAATTAAAACTTTTATTCAACAAGGGTGTGTTAATTTTTTAAGAAGTGATAGCAAAGATTTATATTGTTAGGACATTTTTATATATTGAACAAATGCTGTTCTTTTAAACTTTTTAATTCATCAAAGAATCCCGAAAAAAGTATTGCAGTTTCCCCAAAAATATTAAGCAGCACTACTGTTGCCAACATTGATAATTTGAATAATATATCAGCATATTAGAATAAATTATAAATTATATTTTAAAGGAAATTTAAATAGAAACCATTATTTTATATTGTAATAAAATTTTGCAAGATTACTGTTTTTTTCCGTATTTTTGATCATATAAATACAGCATTGATGAGCATAAGAGACTTATTAAAAAAAAACAAAAAACATTACAAGTCTTGATCCCAAACTTTTGACCAGTTGTGTGCGTGTGTGTGTGTGTGTGTGTGTAATATTTAAAATCGTATAAACATAATATAAGCAGTATAATCATTAAATATTGCTCAGTTGAATTGTGCACATTCACAACACTGAACCTGCCACATGAAGCTTAAGAAACTAAGGATGTTGTCTGTAATGGATGTTGTCGAAGTCTGAAGCTCTTGTTTCATAATCTCCGCGTATCCTAAGAATTTGTTAATAAATGCACCTTTTTTCCACTTTGACCAGTAAGCGTTTGTAGCAGGCTGCTTTAATATTTCCGAGGATCCTGGAACGAAACTCATCGATGTCTGCCATCGATTAGCTATGCCTAAATCGATAACGCGTTTTCTGTTTAGCTTTGTCAGTGCGCACTGCGCATGCTCCGTTCAAATTTCTCAAAAATGTCGATGTGGCTTTAATGTGAACGAATTCCTGTTGATTCCAAGATTGTAAACAGAGGTCACTATGGAAATGTTTGCCATTCTCTTTATTTGCATGTTCAGCCCCGTCCTGGCAAACGAAGAGGAGCGATTACCAAATAAATGCGAGGGTAAGAAACATCTTTCGTTTGCCCCTTAGGTGTTAAATGTACGACTGCTTTTTTTTTTTTTAATTCTTACAAACTTTTCTTTTAATAGTTTGTAAATTACTGACGGTGGAGTTGCAGGACGCCTTGGAAAAAACTGGCCGCTCGAAGGAAGTTCTAGAGCTCGGAGAAGTTTTGGACACTGGCAAGCGCAGGCGCAAAATCAAATACAACACTTCGTAAGTAGCGATGACTTACTGTTATGTCCGTTCTGTCCCTATGAGAAAGCTTAAAAAACAAAACCCTCAAGGTTAGGAAGAAAACTAAATGTACTAATGTTCTCCCACTTCTTGGAATTATGATTTATTTGTTTCTAGAGAGACTCGCCTTACTGAGGCCATGGACAACATCTGTGAAAGGATTCTGCAGTATAAAGTCCATGCTGAGAGACCGGGGAGTCTTCGCTATGCCAAGGTACTGAGCTCACCTTAGCACTCTTTCAAATGCAATTCAGTCTATTCTTATTTACAGAGATCATTTAAATGTGTGGATTTTCTTTGCAGAATGATAAATAATTTTAGACTGCTGTGTTTCTCAGGGCACAAGTCAAACCATGAACACGCTGAAAAACCTGGTGGGTAAGGGAGTGAAGGTGGAGCTGGGGATCCCGTTTGAACTTTGGGATGAACCATCAGTGGAGGTGGCAGACTTGAAGAGACAGGTAATACTCATGCACTAACAAACAAAGAAGGAGTTGCATGTTCATAAATTATATATAGTTATTGTTTGAGATTACTGATAACGTTTTATAGTGTTTATAAAGTAGACTGTCGGTTTCAATATACTGGGAAAATATGGTCAAATGTCTGTATTTTTATCATTTATATTACAGTGTGAGACCATGTTGGAAGAGTATGAGGAGATTGTGGAGAGCTGGTACTTTCATCATCAAGATGAGAGACTTGACGGGTTTTTCTGTGCAGCCCATGTCCTCAGAGACTCGGACCAAGGTAGAACACAGTGTCACTCGGCATTCACGAGCATAGTCTGCATCGTAATATAATCCTTCCTTTACACATAAACCACTATTTTCAGGCATTATTGTATCTCTTTCAGAATGCCTGAATGAGGTATGGAAAGGTGACATGGGTGTTGAGGGATCCAAAGAGGAGAGCGAGGGAGAGAGCGGAAGACAGACCCATGACGCAGGAGAACTGTGAAAGCAGAGCTATAATGGTTGATGAATGCATGAGACCTGTAGGAAATCTTTACACAAAACTACAGGAACCAAGAAAACTACGTTTTTTCCTCAAATATACATGAACATGACTTTACTGCAACGAACACTAACTGTAAGTGTTCAAAATTGTCCTGATCTGTTACTTATGCCAGATCATGTTACGTGAACGGTCCTTGGTGTTTTACCTCTTTTTCCATGCTGATATTTCTCAGTGTTACCAATAATGAAGAATGACACTGAAATGTGCCTTTTATTACATATTATCTTATAGGGATGCAATTACAAACACTAACAGTTTTTTTTTGCTGATCGACTTGATAGGGAATTGTATACGTGTTTATCATTATTGCACAACCATGCACAGACCAAAAAGATGGTTTTAGGATTTTGTATTGTGAGGTACTTTAAATATATTTTCTCCTGATGTAACATGTACAGTAATGTTTTTGAACAATGGATTCTTGCTATAAATCATATGTCTGGCGTGTTTTTGGGTGAGTGGGTCACCAAAGTGCCAGTAGCAGCTCTTAAGGTCTGGCTCATCACTTGCCAGTCTGAAAAGCGAACTGATCCTATCCAATTAACTATTTAAGGTCAGTGCACGAGCCTATACTGTCTGAACCGGATGCTCTAGTGGCGCAATCGGTTAGCGCGCGGTACTTATAAGGCAGTACAATGCAAAACGAAGCCGAGGTTGTGAGTTCGAGCCTCACCTGGAGCAATTTTAACATGCATATCGTCTTCTGGTCAACATGAGCTCGACGTTAAATTCTCCACACTGCGTATGCAATTTCTCATGTCCAAAATATGGAGTTTTCCGGGTGCAATTTAAACAGCTACAAAAAAGAAACCTTTAAGAGTAAGGATATTACTAATAAAACCTGTCCTTAAATGAAGTGATAGTAAGTGTTTATTACATGCATTACGTGTAAGCAATTAAGTTGCAGGACGCCTTTTGTGTCTTTGTTCTTGCTTAATGTTCTTGCTTAATAAGGGTGTTTTCGGATGTTTTAGTAAATTGTAACCTTGAAATTCCAACACAAAAAATTATTACAGTTATTAAAAGGGTTTTATATGAAAGATGATCTCCTTTTGATCCCAGCTGGCTGGAGCTTAATGATGTGCAAGAACTGTCACCTAGTGGTTAAAAACATGAGTCATAACAAGTGAATGACAAGTGAATTCATACTTGTCAAAGATCAGTAACAGTATCTGTAACACACTTATAATAACGCTCACAGAGTTCACTCTAACACAGAAACTTAAGTAGCGGATACTAATTACCAACCAGGGGTTTTAAGAAAAAATGCATCAACCACGCCCAAATGGGAACATTGTAGACACCACTAGGGGGCAGTACAGTCCTAAAAACATAAACTAAAAACCAACTGTGTCCATTCATAAACTGGTTCACTGATAGGGTGACAAGCGGTCCTCGTGGATAATAAACCGTAACTTTAGCTGAAAGATACATGTGTGACATTATCACCAGAGGAACCGAGAGACCCGTCTTACTTTCAAATTTTAGGAAGCATGAGTCTCACCCCATGATTATTATCAGATGGACAGATTGTGATTGTTTTGATCACAACTTAAGCTCCAGTGGCGCAATCGGTTAGCGCGCGGTATTTATACAGCAGTACAAAGCAGAGCAATGCCGAGGTTGTGAGTTCGAGCCTCACCTGGAGCAGTTTTAAGGCCTTTCTGCATCAAGGTAAATCATACAAAGCATTCTCTGTGTCACTAGCAGGGGTTCATTGTTGTACTTGTGGGAGACAAACCAAGAAGACAGCTTTATTTCAGTGATGTAGTACAGTTAGTTGATTTCTTGTCGTACACATTATCTATAATTAATAATATGTCATGTTCAATATGTCTGATTTGCATTCATAGGGAAGTGTTACAATTCACTATATGGGAGTTTAGAATTGTTTTCTTTTCTTTCTAAAAACTAGAATCATGTTTTTATTACATCTGAAACTATACGCAAACTGATTGTGTATTTAAATCTTTCATCTTGCACTTTTTCATTCATTTCTCACTCTCTCTCTTTTCTTAATGTGTGTTTGTTTAAAAACTTCTTAAATTCCAATTTACAAACATTTAAAATGAAAGAATATGCAGGGCCAGCTGCTAATGACTTCTATGATCAATCACAGTCATTAACTGTACTACACATTCCTTTGAACCTTATTAATCACACATGTATGACTTCAGTGCAGTGCTTTTATTCTTGCTCATTAATTATTGTTCGTATGTGTCATTTGTGCACTATATAGCAGAGATCATGCTTTTCCCTTGTTTTTCTTGATCAGTATCACAGAATTGTCAGTGTGAACATTTGTTTTTAATTCATGCTTTGAATACCAAAACCAGTGCATCACTCAATCCTACAGTATAGTTTTGAAAAGAAAATATTTCTGTAGACCACAGTATTTAGAATCTTATAATCTGGGCAACATGTGCTTATAAGACCTGCAGACATCGCTATAGTCTGCTTATGCATTTTAAATGAGAAGAACCATAAAGTGGGAAATCTAGACCAAGATATGCTGCATGATTTTGATACTGGACATTTAGGTCTCAAAATGTTACTTTTTAAACAGGATTAAAGCATATCTGACTTCAGCAAAAATATGAGTTATGAGATATGTAGAAAACGTTCATCTGAACAATTCTTTATTTTGTATTCTTCATTATTTACATTTTCTTGTGTTCTCTTTTTATAACCAAATAACATGAAAACTGACTGGTTTCGGAGGTAACTTCTACTTAAATAAAAAAAAAAAATAGTTTAAAAAAATTAAGATAACTTTATCCTTGCCTAAGCCTGAATTTCTGCTATCTTATATCAAACTATGTAGTTTTCTGGCATGATTACCCCTCAAATGTTGAATGTTATTCTATGTGATAATTGATCCAAACAGTTATGAAATGTGTATCCATGGAATTAATAATGACGTGTTTCATTTGAAATCAAAACAGAAACTATGCCAAGGATTCTGTCTTCCTTTCTCCTTTAGGAAAAACAAAGCTCTCACGAGCAGCTGTTTCAAAATCAAACACAGTTTTGCACTGTTTGCATCATCAAATACTTGAAACCTAATTAAGGATGAAATGAGTAGAAATTAGATGACTTCAGACAACAAAAGAATTGCAGGAGAAAAAAAACCTGTGTTTTAAATAACTAAAGCTGGTTTTAATATTTAAGTGGTTACAAAAAATAATTGCAATCAAAAGCTAATACTCCAGCAGTTTTTTTTCTTTTAACAATAAATGAAATCCATAACTTGATAATACTGACAAATGAAGTGCCACTTTAAAATGTATACATGTATTTTCTAAATTATTTGCAGTCTGACCGGTAGCTCTCACCTCCATTTGGTGACATTCACTCTTGCCGCTCACTTCTCTCCAACACACTCCTTGTCTGATTCAATGTCTGGACTTTCTCCAGCCTGCTTTCAATATCACATGGTGTAATAGATCCAGCAGACACTTTCCTGTGTTGTAGCACCCAAGTCAAACCGATCTGTGTGGTGAAAGGATGCCAAGAATATGTGATGAATTGAACAAGAAAATGCTCAATTGTACCAGATCATCCCTCAATTAAGTTTGTTGTACTTGACAGGCATCCAAAAACATCAAACCTTAAAGTGGCATGCTCTATAGCATGGGTACACACAAGCATACACCTGGGAAACAGTCCTCCAGGGAAGTCATCAATCAGTTTTATGGGACTACTCTGGGAGAGTTTCTTTTGTGTTCGTTTCAATTCAGTTGTTCTTTTTTTCACTCTCTCCCCTTGCCTCACCCTTACTCACTATTTCCATATGTGTCAGCTTTAGATCCTCTCCACAGAGGGAGCGCCTCGTTCCTGGGGTTGCCCAAAGTGTTGTTTCAATTGCACACTGAACTTTGAATTGACGCCCGCAAGGGTACAAGTTCAAGATCACGGTGCGTAACCAAAATTGCTTTAGGGGATATTTTCTCAGCTGAAGAGTCAGAAATCCGAAAAAAAGTTTGCCAGTCTTTTTCGGCGCATGCATTCCTAATTTACTTAATGCATGTACAGGCATTTAGTGTGTGTGTGTGTGCGTGCGTCCTTTGCCAGTGAAGGAGTTGACGTCAGGGTGATACGTAACCCTTCCGCGGCGCACTGAATGCAGAAGGAACTTGCGCTGCTCAGCCTGAGAATATCTGTCCACTTGTCGTGCAGTTATTGATCAACCAGGACACGGCTACACTGGCAACCCGCACTGAAGCGCACATGGTAGGTAAACTCAGTTTTGCTCTTTTTCACATTTTCAGTCCCCACTTCTGTCGTTAGATCAGAAGAGGCTTGATCAGGACTGCTGACAAGGGACTTAAATTTAGAATAACCTGTTGATTAAACCGGTGATGGCGCTAAAGTAGCCTGCGCACTAGTTGTTCTTTAAACAAATCACATGGAGATGTGATTTGGTCAAAGTGTTATTTTTTTTGGGTAGGATTAGGATTGTTATATATTTGTTGTATAGCCATGCACTTGCATGAACACAGCACTTTTTATTGCAGCATGAGTCGGGTTTTTAGTTTTAGATCAAAGTATATTTTGCAACCAGATCATTTATTTTACATCATTAATGTATTTTATGTTTTCATTTGTTTTTACTGCCAAATACAAAACATGATTTTTTTTTAAATAGAATTGTCTGCTGCTTACCAATAATTTTTTTCCCCCAAGCGCATCGCAAGTATCTTCATAAGTGTAAATACAATATAAATGCCAAAGGGATAAAATACTTCCATTTAATTGAAATGCACATTTTAACATTTAATTAAACCACCAGCAACATTTAATAAAGCAATTGTAAATTAATGCATATTATTATTGTTGTATTGTGCTTATCAGGTTTGCATCAGAGACTAGTCCATGACTAAAAAATAATAATAAATAAACAAACTGAAGTAAACATAGCCCTAAGAAAAATACGTGATTGATTGTCATAATCAGGAACCTGTACCTGTCAAAGGCGGATGGGCTAGGTGATTTGTGAATTGTACAAAATTGTTCTGCCGGAAGGCTATACGGGTAATTTAAGGATAATGAGATCATTCGTCTACGCACACACCGCAATCTTGTAAAAAATCATGAAGTATTATTTAAGTTAAGGAATATAATAGTCCAAATCCACTGCATTTTAAGAATAATGTTATTTCATTATAACCATAAATTAATTATAAAGATGCAGAGCAGATTAGCCTACATATTTTCCAGAACAGCGCGCGCTGTTGAAGATGTTTCAAATCTGGCATTTTATAAATACGCCAGTTCATATGTTATGGTGTTTTATGACTTAATAGGGACATAATTATCAAATGCCATGATGCAAACTAATTTAGAAAGTATATAATTAATTTTGAATACTTTCCATCAGATTAAATGGACACAATCAGTTAGGCCATGCAATACAACAACGGGGTACACAAAGACCCGAAAATAACAGCTTAAGGCCATGTAGGTGGCCAGCTGCGAAACCATTATTTTAGTAAAAAACGCAATTTCCGTTCCCCGTTCTGCGGGCGCACTTCGTGCCTCGTTATTCTGTGACATATGTCGGGTCAACTGATAAACACGAATGGTTGTAATTATAGCTCCATAAAACAGAATTTTTCATTAAATGATCATTATAGGGTTCGCCTTAGTTCACATCCCATGTGATTTAAATCTCATTGCACAATGCAAACTCAGATTACATCGGAAATATAGAATTGAGAGGGGACCTCGACAGGCCTGCAATGATCAGTTATCTTCTGACCTGTATTTGAATGGAAAGACCAGCTCTCACCAAGCTGCCAGCATATTTGACAGGATGATACATTCTCTCACTGTATCTTCTAAAACACATGGTTAACTTTCATTTTAAACGTTTAATTAACGATGAATGGGATGAAACCCCCCATGCTAATTGTTCCACCCTAGGTTCATCGTGGAATGTTGTGCTTGGCATAACTGGAGCACGGAATCACGGACGGCGATTTCATGTGCATCTGTTTTTCAACATTAAGACGAAACCTGCAGGGAAATTTCATGATTTCACTGCCAGGGCACATAGCGTGGGATAGAGAGAGAGAGAGAGAGAGAGAGAGAGAGAGAGAGAGAGAGAGAGAGAGAGAGAGAGAATGATCGGCCTCTCTTTTTTCCCTTCTTTCTCTCCCTCTGTCTACTGTACATGTGTTTTCCTATTCAAACATGTATCCTTGCTTGGACCTATTAGGCATATGTTAAAGCTGACAGGGCGCACTATGAATATTCTTGTATAAACTTCAAAGCACACAAGGTTACATCTGGCTTGGATCCTTGAATAAGATTTCACAAAACGCGAATAGAGCATGATTCAAAGTCAAAGTTATCTAAAAAAATAAATAAAAATACAGCCTTGTCTAGTTTGCAATGTCACAACTGTCTGAACGAACTGTGCCAAATATATTAAACAAAGGGGAATATATCCAATACTGCATTTTCTTTCATTCCGTTTCGTGTTTTGTACCTATGTTCTGCATTAGGTTTACAAAGGTGTGTTTGACAAATTTGTGTCAGTCAAAAGGTTATTAATAGCTATTATGCTTCTTCTGTAGGATGACATTTTACACATTTATTACTAGTCTAGTCTCTGTTATAGGCTATAATGTAAATTCAAGACCAATATATCCATTGGCTTTTAATTTTAAGACCATTTGAAAGTAGGCTTCCGGACGATACGAGAGGTGTTATTGGCAGCTGCTACATGGTTAAACAGGTGTGTGTGCGTGAGTGTGTGTGTGTGTGTGTGTGTGTGTGTGTGTGTGAGCGAGTGTGCATGTCCTACAGGACACGTATACGACGCTTGTGGGAGATAGACAGGTTTTTGAAAGCGCAAGAGAAAACGTTCTTGTTTCTATTCATCCGAGGACGACGGACAGACAGTTAGTGATTTATTAATTTATGATGGACAGGGACATAACCACAATAAATCACGCAATTTTAAACCAGTTCATTTCAAGAACATGGATCCCACGTGCAGGCCTATCACGGGGATCTCTTGTCAGAGATTCAGTACAACCTTTGCTGGCTGTCGTCCACGACGAAGAGTGTTCAAATGTGTTAAGCAGGCCAAATCTTTCTCATCTGTCCGACAACATACCCCAGGGTTAAGATTTAGGACGTGAAGAGCAACACCGTGTACGCTGAAACTGACAGGTATCGAGCTCTCCATAGACCTGAGTTATGTGCCAAATATGTGCAAAATCATATTTCAGAGAGAAACGAGGAAACGTTCGATCACATTCTAAATCACTTCCTTTTTTAGAATCATATGGTTGTATGTATTTGTAAAAAAAAAAAAAAAAAAAAAGTATTTGTATAGCCTATTTTTCCTTCTAGCTAGGGCAGCTTGCTCTGATCTCTGCCTGAAAAAAACCCCCGAAAGAATTGACATAGACGTGTGAAAATCTCACTTTATCCTTTTCTCAAAAATGAAAAAAATCGTAGGCAATAATACAACAAGGAGGTGCGGGGCTGTAGCCTGCTCGATGATTGACAGGATGTTTTTTTTTTTTTTTTGCGCATAAATTACATACTTCAACGCAACCATTTATTCAACCAATGTGTTCCTAAAACAAATGGATTAAACAAATTCCCATTTAGATTGGAACACAGTAGATAACAGGCAGCCTATACACTGACAAAATATTCGAGATGTGCTGAAACATGTAATTAAGTGAACAAGTTTAAGAATAATTAAAAAAAAGCTATATGATAACATTTTAAACATATAGGCTAATGGTTTATCAAGACTCGTGCCCCATCATGGCTCGAGCACAAACAACGCTGATCCGATCATTTCTTTTTTTTATTTTTTTATTTTATTTTTTTGAATTTGTGATAACTAATAAAGAAGAACCCCCTCGATCGTTTTCAAAGCTAACTTCTGGGTAGCAGTACCTTTCATATGCGACAGGTGTGAATTTATGGAAAGAGCTAGACAAATTGTGGAAACTGTATCCAAGGTTCTACGTGCAGAGACCCAGCAACTTAACAAGTTTGAATTTCGCTTACGAAAATTAACCATGGTTTTACAAGAAAAAAAACAAAACAAAAAAAACATGGTTACTATAGGCTGCGTTTATCCGGAAACAAATTGCATGTTAATGCCAAGTGTAAACTCAGCCATAGATAAACCATGGTAAGCAGAACTTAGTCGTGGTCTTGCAACACTAACCATAGTTTAACCATGGTATAGTAAATCGGTAGTTATACAACTGGTCATTAGTGCGCCAAAACCGTGGTTACTACACTTGTACTATAATAAAACCATGATTAGTTTTCGTAAGGGTCGTTTTTTAGAAATGGGCTTACGAGCTTAATAAGCTTCAATCCATCAAGCATGTGTAATGAGCAATGTTCAAATTAGCTAGCACTGCAATGAAGCATGCAGGGACAATCGCAAATCATGCTGAGAGTGGATCAAACCCTCCCTGCTCGAGACCCGCGCCTCTCTGCCTCAACGACAGCCGTGAATATCTACACTCTCTCATCACTTTCCCAACTTACAGTCTTACGCATCGCCCTCAAATACACCCCCGCCTCTCCGAAACCGGAGATTCAATTAATCAGGCGATCAATTAATGCGGAAGGGTTTTTCACGGTGTTCTCAGTTTTCCCCTGGGGCACGTCGCAACATGTGTGGAATGATCGCGAGCCGCACACCGGACACTGGGAATGTGCCACAGTGAGAAGGAGCCCTGCTCTGTCCTGCAGTTGGCCGCTCATCACCTCCTTTTGTAGAAGCAGACACCTGGCTATGTTTTCGAAGAAAAAGAAGAAGCTTTAAACATGCATTATTTAAAATAAATATTAAACCGTATAGAAACACAAAGACAGTGTAAGACAGTGGGTGGTTTTACCTCTCAGTGCGCTTTCTTTGACCTTCACGTCCCTCAGGGTTGCTCATATTTCAGCCTATGAGATAATTGAGCCAGTGACTCCTCTAGTGAATCTCTCAGTGCTCCTCTCTCCTAACGGGCCGTTTATGCATCCCTGCTGACTTTGCTGTCAATGTCAAACGCTTGTTAGGACATCATCAATCATCAACACTTAGGAATATTCGCAGAACTTTGAAGGCAGGCGATACACAGAGAAAAGAGAGGGTGAGAAGAGCTGAGGGAACAGCAAATGTTCGTAAGTGTTCATCTGTTAGTTTAGGATGCACTTCCAACAGTCAGCAACGGATCATTTGAGGCATTGAGGATTTTACAGCGTGTTTCATTAGAAGCGAAGAGTGTTAGGTCTGAGATGCAACCCATCTGCCTGCCTTTTTTAAAACCACAAGTTGTCAGGGCTCTATATCACTCTGTCCAAGGAAGAGTGAGTGTATTGTTTCTCTTGTCTCCAGGCGAGATTTTGCAACTTTCTCTGGTGTAGATTATCATCAGATAAATAAACAGACTATCAGGCTTAGAAGTGGAAGACAGAGATTCATTTCTGGGGGCCTGCAGACAGGCGGGTACAGGCTTAAACTGTCTTGCCAAAGGAAGTGGCTCAACTTGAGCATGTATTTCTCACATTCGATCTATAGATCTGCCACTCTATTTTATTTTGTAATCTTTGTCTCTATGGAACTTAGAATCAGGGCTCAAGGGTACAGATGGGGAACAACCAAATGTTGCATTGGGTCCTGGAACAGTCGGGCCCCATATTAACCTTGGAATGCATGAAGGGCATGATTTATGGAATCTTGATATATGTATATTTAATACTTTGTAATAATCAATGCATTCTTCATGTAGCTTATGTGAACCTCTTTTTTAAATAAACCTCATGAATTCCATTTGCATATTTGTTTTTAGACAGATAATATTACAACTTTTAAGATTAAGGGTATATGTATTTCCTATTTTATTTTGTAGAAATAATAGTTATTATATTTACTTTTTATATTATTATTTTTTCAGCAAAATAGCAATATACTATTGTTGCAAATATTAATATTTGTTTTCTACATTTTTGTTTGTAATGATGTCGATTTCATATTTTGAGTTTTATGACAGTTCTATATTTCAATGTATGTAAGGGTCAAAGCACCACAGGATTTTGTCTCTTTTTAATCAATATCACTGTGATTTCATTCATGTACCACCAGCCAAAGTTTAGCCACACCAACATTCATGTTTCTCACGTTCTAAGACAAGTAGGTTTGACCGAAAATTTGAAAGGTGCTGGTCTCATTGCCTTAAAAGGAAGCAGTGTAAAAAACTGAAAACATTTTTGTGTGATGCGCTGGACTTGTCTGCAAAAATCATGGCCAAATAATCTGCAAAAGCTACCAGCAATTAAAATTTCTCACGGACAATTTATAGTTATAAACAAACATGTTATGATACAATTAATTTGGACCCTTTATACAAAGCTACACATAGTTTAAACCGTCTCTCTCTCTCTCTCTCTCTCTCTCTCTCTCTCTCTCTCTCTCTCTATATATATATATATATATATATATAGTTTATTTGGGTCATGTGTTTACATTATGAATCATTTCATCCCACTTTATTCTCTCAATAATCAAGTCACCTTATTCCACACTGCTTCTTCCCGTCTCCCCTCACAATTCCCCATCTGCAATGGACAGGTTTAGATTAAAAGAGTGGAAAGCCATAAATATGATAAATGAGAAAGGGCTTAGAATATCGGACCAGCTGCTCCACATGCTCTATGTCATCTCTTGAAGTCTCTCCATGTTTACACTCAATTGCCCCTGCTCCTTCTTTACAGAGTTGAAAATGTCAAAAAATGAATATGCCGCATTAACTCAGACACTTTGACACAGACCAGATAAAGAGAGGCCTCCTACTGACAAACAGGCCTCTGATTGGCCACATTATGTGTGTTAAATGGTCCACTTAGAAGCTCGAATGAGTGTTGTGAGCTGGGATGTTTTTAATTGTGACACAGGTGCTGTGTTCTGAGAAAAACCAAACCGCAATGCTCTCGCCTGTTTGAGCTTCACTCAACCGTCCTGTAAATCCATCAGTATCCTGACTTTTTTGTCATATGACCTCTTATATATTGTTCAATTTTCCCTACCGTTACAGGCTTGATGACATCATGTCCAGATATCACTCCCCTCCTTTCCAGACACTCTCCTTCCTCCCTCTTTTCCTCTTCACCCTCTTCCCTCTCTCCCTTCTTTCCCCTCTTCTTTCTCAATCTCCTCTCAGCTGGACCTCTCCTCATGACCCCTGCTACCACCTGGATGGACGTCCACGCCACTGTCTATCTGAATTTATCAATACGGCCTATGGAGTGCCTGTGACGATGGAGGACCTCCAGCAAGGACCCAAGACAAACATCAGCACTTTAACAGACCTTCATAACCCTCACAATCTGACATGCTGGACGGCTGCCGAAGGCTCAGGCGGCGGGGACTGGACTTTAACAGTTCCCCTAGGCAGACGCTTTGAAATCACTTACATTAGTCTTCAGTTCTGTCAACAGATGGAGTCTGTAGAATCATACTCCATCTCCATCTTGAAGTCAATGGACTTTGGCCGGAGCTGGCGCCCCCTACAGTTTTATTCAAGCAACTGCATGGGCACATTCGGTCTTCCTGCGCAGTCCATGGCTCTGACAAAGCACCAGGAGACAGAGCCGCTGTGTTCAGATCCCAGACCACTGCAGAAGCATCGTGGAAATGTCATGCTGGCCTTCTCGACTTTGGATGGACGTCCTTCCTCCCCAGATTTTGACTACAGTCCAGGACTGCAAGATTGGGTGACTGCAACAGACATAAAGATAGTGTTTAATCAATCACTGGATAAAATGAAAAAGCAAGAAGACAAACTAAATGAAGTGGGGGGCACATTTAGATGGAGGGAAAGGGGAGACAAAGCTCTGAGGTTTGGCGAGAAAAACAGTCAAGAAAAACAGACTTCAACAAAAAGAACTAGAAACAAAAGCACCGTGCACCAAAGTGACCTTAATGTTACTCGAAAGGATATGGGATCTCGAGGTAGAGTGGGAAGGGGCCGAAAGAAAGACAGTTACAAGCCATGTCAGGACGGCACATGTGATTGGTCCCTAAATATCCCGCAGCAGGGCTCCAAAGGGCGAGAGTTGAGGAGAAGAAGAAACAATGCAGGGAGGGTGAAGTCCCATTCTAAATCGAGAAAAAACGCCTCACGCAACGTTGTTCCATCATCTCTTTACACCCCTCTGAAAGCCTCGCTCGCCCTTTCCGACCTGCAGGTCGGCGGCAGGTGCAAGTGCAATGGCCACGCCTCTCGCTGTCGTCGTGACAACCAGGGGCGTGCCGTGTGTCAGTGTGAGCATCACACATCCGGGCCGGACTGTGACGTGTGTGAGCAATTTTTCTATGATCGACCGTGGCAACGGGCCACACCCAGCCAACCACACCCGTGCGTCCGTGAGTTTAAGCCTGTGTGTGTCTGCTGCTCTGTCTATGCTTAAATGTCTATTTGTAAATAGGATTGACTGCTACTTACTTGCAGAAAAAAAAATATTTTTCACAAAATTTACAATCTACTGTAAAAAACCTTACTCGGTCGCACTTTATTTTACAGTACGTGTACTTACATGTATTTATAGTGTACTTACAGTGTATTTATCTAAGAAAGTTCTGGTAATACAAGGTAACTACATGGGGTAGGGGTAGGTTTAAGGGTAGGTTCAGAGTTAGTACCTAGTTATTACACAGTTATTGTAATTACTATAATAAGTACATAGTATGTATATGAAGAACAGGACTGTAAAATAAAGTTCTGCTCCTTACTCTTAATGAGTGTTTTGGTTTCATGTATCAATTTAAAGCACTGAAATCCTGAAAATTAAAATTACACAATAAGCAATACTTAAAAAAAATCTTTGTGACTCCAACACCTTTTATTTTATATTGGATTATTAAATTGATTTTATGATTTCATTCGAGCAATCAAATCAAATGCACTCTCAATTGACAAAAGCCACAAAGCATGCTGGGTAATCAGTAGTGCCACATAATAAGAAATAGCGTACTGTCTGAGTAGGTACTATATTTGAATTTTTAACTTCACCGTTAAAAACGTATTTTCTATACGAGTATGGGTAGTATGAAGGATTTCGGATATACTATTCTTTTAGCATACAGTTTTTTTCCCCCCGCATACTATACATACTACTGTCAGATAATGTAATCTTAATCTCATGCAGTGTTGCTTCACAAATGAATTCGAGCATTATTTCCTATCTTTTCTAGAAAAGAAAAATTCATTACGAAGTTTCTCTACTGAAACTAAAATGTTTTTCACTTCTTTCACTGCTGTTTTATAATCCTCTACCTGCGCTCATCTCTGTCTGTTTCTCTCTTTCCCAGCGTGTGAATGTAATGGTCACTCTACTAAGTGTAGGTTCAGTATGGCCGTGTATCAGCAGTCCGGTCGAGTCAGTGGAGGCATTTGTTTGAAGTGCCGGCACCACACAACGGGACGCCACTGCCAGTTCTGCCAGAACGGATACATGCGAGACCACAGCAAACCGCTCAGCCACCGCAAGGCCTGCCAGCGTCAGTAACAATTGATTATCTGTGTGTTTTATGTGGAAATCATGTTTAAACGGGTAGATACATACATGAATGAGTGAATCATTCTTGCCGCTCAACAAGTGAAAAGTAAAACATGTTTTTTTTTGGCTTTGCCATCTGTGGGGTCTGAGGTGTGTGAAAGGCAGCATAGTCTGTGTCTATGTTATGGCTACACTATGAGTAATGGAATGTGCACTGACACTTGCCCTTTGACTGCTCTCATATCTATGGCATGCTCACGGAGCATTTTAGTCAATGTCCCAATATAACATCAGTTTACACTGCGTGCTTGTGCATGCATTTCATACATCAATGTTTATTTGTAATTTAAATCTATACAAAAGCTGACTGATGTCTTGAAAATACCACAAAAGCTCTGCTAACACCTAAATATTTGAATTAGATGATAGAATTATCTTTAGAAATTTGGAAACTGAAAGATTTAGAGTTTGTTCATGTTAAAACAGACCTGACTTTTTAAGCGTGTATAAATCTTTGTAGGAAGGTTGGAGTTTTGTTTGGATGTAGAAAGGTTGAGCAGAAGCAGAGAAGCAGATCTTTGCTCTCAGTGGTCTCCCAGCCATCACACATATGTTTTATGGGGAAAATCTTGCTCAGGGGTCAATGAGACTTGAATTACAACTGAAGGCATGAACCACAGCTGCCTTGTTCTGTGTAGTATTACTCGTCCTTTCCCTTCATATGTCTAAACCTGCTAGTCTCACACTAATACCCTTAGTCTCATGATAATTCTCTGCTCTCTTCCTTCTATTTTTTTCCTGTTTCTACATTGCTCTTGTTCTAAATTTCACTTTCTTCCTGTTTTGTGTCCCTCAGCGTGCCAGTGCCATCCCATGGGTGCAGTGGGACGATGGTGTAACCAGTCCACAGGGCAGTGTTTGTGTAGAGAAGGAGTCACAGGACAGAGGTGTAACCGTTGTGCCCCTGGGTACAAGCAAGGGCATTCCCCCCTCCGGCCATGCATCCGTAAGTATCACACCTTGCATTACAAATTTAATTGGATTCTGTATAATAATTTGTTGCTGGC
Organism: Carassius gibelio; assembly: GCF_023724105.1. NCBI lineage: Eukaryota > Metazoa > Chordata > Actinopteri > Cypriniformes > Cyprinidae > Carassius > Carassius gibelio. The sequence continues at coordinate 5,568,881 of NC_068402.1, forward strand.
CATTAGAAGCAGTGCTTCTCTTGATGAACAGACATGTCACCACCTAATCAGTTTCAAATTTTAGTCATCACATGTGCAGTTTTAATTTGTGTTCCTGTGGCTCAGGTGGTAGAGCATTGCGTTAGCAGCGCAAGGTTGTGGGTTCGATTCCCAGGGAACACATGTTAAAAATGTTAGCCTGAATGAACTCTAAGTCGCTCTGGATAAAAGCGTCTGCTAAATGCATAAATGCAAATTAACCTACAGTTTGTTTCTACAGAGGCATTCTACATTCTTAATGTGTTTGACCAACCCGATCTCATGGCAATTCGTACATATTTTACAAGGTGGCTTATTCGTACGAATTGTATGACCACACTCGTACAATTTCATATGATTTTTGCCAAATCGTACGTATTTTACGAATTGCACAATTCGTATGAATTTGTACGAATGACCTACACCTAACCCCTCCCCTAAACCTAACCATTAGACAAATCGTATAAAACCGTACGAGTGAGGTCGTACAAATTCGTACGAATAAGCCACCTTGTAAAATACGAATTGGTCGTGAGATAGCGTTGGTTTGACAAGTGTTTAATATTTGAATACATATTGCACATAAGGCCTCTCTCTTTCGCATCATCATGTGTAGTCATTTCTGGGGACCTGCTGTTGTGTATTTTCCTGTTTTATTTTTCACCTCAACTGCCCTTGACCTAATTAAATGGCAGTATTATTGTCCCTTGGCGAACTACTGTTTGTTTATGAAGGATTTAGTAGAAGCCGCTCTCTGAAATTCTAACGCCTTCCCCTCATTCCTGTGAATAACTGCTTCCACACAAAGTCCTGAAACTCCTCAGGTGGTGCCACTTGGCCTTCATCAACATTACAATCAGCTTTCTCGGATTTCCGGGTGCTTCGTTTTCATTACGTGATAATCCAATGAATATTGCTGCGTTTTTATTTCTCAAAGTCCACATATCAGCGCAAGCCTCAGGGAGAAGATGACATGGTGTGGCGAACAGCACCTGTCGTGGAGCACAACCAGACCCGTTTCCCTCCCAGCACGACAGACGCATAATTCTTCACGGGTTACGGACTCAGTGATAGAAGAGCTTGTTTGTTGTTCTACATGGATCGTCTCAACATGGATATTAATAGCGTGAGCTCCCGTCTTCCTTGCACCAAAGGCGAGCCGCAGCTAAAAACATGACCGGCACCAGCTAACCGCTTGCCACCTCTCATGGAGCAGGAAACGCAGCCGTCGTTCATCACAGGGAAAGTTATTATTAGCACTTGAAGATTTGTGGGGTTTATATTTTGGATAACAGGGACCAGGAAGTCTCAGGTTATCCATGTTAAACACTATCTATATGCAACATCCTTTAAATCAAATGGATTCCTTCAGGTCTACATTTGCCAGCTCTAACACCCGGAGGGCTAAAAGCACTAAAATGAATTTGAAGCTCTTTGACGTTTGATATGAGTTATTGCTGAGGGACTTTCGCGTTTGGGGGGTCGGAGGAGGAGGATAAGGTGTCAGTGTCCCAGTTGTGTCAGAGATATGGGCAGAAGTACAGAACTCATGGGTAATATATGGTTGACCCAGCGTTGCAGAGCTATCATAGGCCGTATGTATGCGTGTTTGACAGAGGGCGTACTGATAGGTGGCCCTATTGACCTTTAAGACCACACACATGCACCAAATTGTCTGGGCTCACTCACAGTGACAAAAGTACGCTTGTTTTTAACACAAGCATTCCACATGCACTAAACACAACAGGGCAAACTGCAGTCAAAGCACACACATCCCCTTTCTCCCTCGCACACTCACAAATGGCAAGTATGCCCTAATGAGCCACCGCAGGGATTAGAGCGAGTCACCCACAGCGGAGGTGTGAAAAAGAGGAAGGACGAAATGAAAGGCACACAAATAAACTTGTCACTGCTTGCTGTAATTTAAAGAGACCCTCGTCCCCCTTTCTCTCTGTCTGTTGTTTGTTCAGGTATTCAGGAGGTTGCACCACCCACCCCAGTTTTCCAGCCTCAGTACAGCATTGGTAAGCAATTGGTTCTTCATTACACACACACACACACACACACACACACACACACACACACACACACACACACACACAATAATTTTATTTTGAGCTTTCTGCTTAGATACACTGTTCATTTGTGAATTGTCATCTTTTTTTTCAATGTAAAATACTTATTTTTGATAATGTTAAGTTTTTTTTGACATAGAACATTGCTAAAGCTTTATACACAAAACATGAACAATTACAAAAACCAAGACAATAACAATGAAATTATATTAAAATAAGACTTATAGTCTACATATTTAAGCAATTAAATGTGATTTACTGCCCCCTAGTGGATCAACTCTGTGCTGTAACATTATGTGTGTAACACACCACATGAATTTCTCATAAAAAAATGTTCTGCATTATATAGTGTATAAAGATAATAGTATGTATTTAACAAGCTGCACAATTGTAATTACTCATGTTCCTATAATTAATAATGCGGGATATGTAATGCACCACATCTGACATATTATTAACATATATATAATGTATCATTATGGTTGAGATGTTTGCGGAAGAATTTAAATGTGACGAAGTTTGCAGCAATGATTCTGTTATTTTCTTGTTTATTACTGTGAAGCTGCTTTGAAACAATAATGAAACAGTAATGTGACTTGACTGGTATACCAATATAATTATAAAAATTTAGAGCTTTCCTATTTTATTTTAAATATAAATAAATCTGAATTTATGTGTAGAAAGAAATTTACAGCCTCATCCCTTGCAACTGCTAATGTATGTTTTCACTTTGCAAATCAACATCAGAATTACTGTGCACTTTCAGGCTCGCTTAAAATACCTGGAATTATTTAAAAGTTACATTTTTTGAAATTGCAAAATAGTTCCATCCTGCTGTTCATTTATTGACACTGGCTCAGACTTATAAGCTTTATTTTACAACTGTATTATCATCTTCTGATTCCACTGTAGCCTCTTCTGACTCCCTACAAAAACCAAGTATTGACCAAACAGAGATAAGACCGAAAAATGTATAGCCCTTTCTTAAGAGACTCACATATGAGTCTCAGGTTGACTAAATGGAGGATTTTCCAGGGTGATACTATCTTAAAATCTGGTCTGGTGACCAGCAGACAGTAAAAAAACCCAGGGCAGATATTTTCTTTCTGAATAAAACATGTTGTACCATAGACAGCAACAGCATATTGTGCAGTCTGCCATGATTATGGTAATATATACCTGCCACAACTGCTTCGATAATATCTAAAAAAGTGCAGTGCAGTCCATTACTGCTGATTGATTTCACACACATTACTGTGATCTGCTCTGGGTAGACAGGCCAACTCTAGATCTCTGGAGACTAAAGAACTGCCTTTTACTTATAGAAAAAACACTCCTGGACCCCTGTGCTCTATTAAACACTCGAATAGAGATATAGAACAGCCATTCACTTTCCTTTGGATTCTGAGATTGATACTGGTGGTCTAGTTTATACAAAGTGTCATTTAAAATCGATTACAGAATGTGTGTGATTAAGCTTCCCATTGTTGCTTTTAGTAATGGAAAAAACAGTTTACATAGAAATGTTTCTTTTTTTAAATGTGTGTATTTTCAGTAAGTGTTTCTCTCTCTCTCTCTCTCTCACTCCAGGTGAGGAATGTCTGTCTTACTGTCCACCTTCCCAAGCAAGAGTCAAAATGAATTTAGAGACATATTGTCTCAAGGACTATGGTAGGTCCTTAACTGAGGAATTTAGTTTATGCCGCAATAAAAAGACATTGTGTAAAATTGTGCAAAAGTTATATTAAGATGTCATAATTATGAGAAACAAGGTTGCAATTGTGGGATATGTAAATCAGATGTAGACATAAAAAGTCCCAATTACTTTTTACTTTTTTTTTTTTTTTTTGCTGAAGTGAATCAATTGTAGCATTAGTTTTAGCAGGTCATGTTAGTCACGCTCGTGTCAGCTGATCCACGTTTTTCTATAATGATAAAACACCTTTCACAGCACCTATAAATACAGTTTTTCAGTATTATCAGCAGCTTTTGCGTTGCTCAATAGCTAATCACCCTCCTCCATCCCCAACTCCTCCTCACATCCAGACAGGATTCGGCCTTCTGACTCCCCTTTGAATCAGACTAACATATCAAACATGTTTGATATCCTCTGACTGAATATAGTCATAGTCCGCAGCTAAAAAAGTCTGTCAACTCTGCTGAAAATCCGCAGACATGCTTTGAATTTTGGCAACTACGGTTGACTTACAAAGTGAGACGAAAGTCATGTAATGTATTCCCGTCTTTAGTCGTATTGTCTAACATCCTTGTCTGTTTTCTGTCATACTTCTGTCCCAGTGCTGAAGGTGCAGGTCAAAAGTAAGGAACGTTCCGGTCCCTGGTGGCAGTTTTCCATATTGGTGCAGTCAGTTTTTCGTATGGGCTCTTCGCATGTAAAGCGAGGCATTCAGGCCCTCTGGGTTCCAGATCGGGATCTGAGCTGTGGTTGCCCTGCGCTTCAGATGGGCCGGACATTCCTCCTGATTGGAGCGGAGGAAAGCAGCCGGAGTTGGGTCCCTGAGGAGAGGCGATTAGTCGCAGACCGCACCACAATGGCTTTGCAGTGGAGGGAACACTGGAGCCCCAAATTACGAGGCTTCCGCGGGCAGGACACCCGGGGAAAGTGCCCACAGGGAAATATCACTATGCAGAAACACTCTCACCCAAACTTGTACGAAGAATACACCCCCCCACATCTTAAACTGCAGTCTGAGCCACACAGACCACATAAACATACACACACAGCGCATAAGCAGCATCATTTAACCACACACTCTGGAGGATCAGACCTCACGCACACACGCAATAGAGGAGCAACTCAGGGCGTACATGGAAAAGCCACAGAAATGCACCTTGAGGAGGACCATAAGGCTGAAAACATCACTCAGGAAACACAGCATGTGTTGCAGCACACCCAGGATCCTCTCTCAGGTACTTCAAAGACGGGTCGAGCCACCGAGCATGAGCAGAACCACCCAACAGCATGTCCAACACGCTCACCTGGGCCACCTGTCTGACAAAATCAGATTTAAGCAGCAATACTAAAGGAATTTGATGGCGTAGTTTACCAAGAAATAAACATTTGCTAAAAAAAATGCATGAGTTTGTTTCTGTATTAGGACATACTTGGAGAAATTTAGCATTGCTATCACTTGCTCACCAATGGGTCCTCTGCAGCGAACGGGTGCCGTCAGAATGAGAGTCCAAACAGCTGATAAAAACATCTGAATAATCCATATATAACCCACACAAATCCAGTCCATCAATTAATGTCCTGTGAAGTGTAAACCTGCATGTTTGTAACTAACAAATTCATCATTGAGATGTTTATAACCATTGCTTCCGGCTAAAATAAAGCCATCATATTCCTTTTACAATGAAAGAGTCGTCTCGTCTGAACTAGGAGAGAAATATAGACTCGAGGAAGTATTATTATGGATTATGGACTTTGATTTTGGTCATTAATAGATTATGGACTCATATTTGGCTACAACACCTTAATAATGGATTTCTTACTAACACGTATCTTTTTACTTAACAAGATGTTAAATTATCAACTTGTGGATTATTGAGGTGATTTTATCAGCTGTTTGGACCCTCATTCTGACGGCACCCATTCACTACAGAGGATCCACTGGCGAGCAGGAGATGTAATGCTGAATTATTCCAAACTGTCCTGATGAAGAAACAAACTCATCTACATATTGGATGGCCTGAGGGTCAATACATTTTTAACAAATTTTCCTTTTAAATTCCTTTAAGAAATGCCTACAGTGGGCTTAAGAAATGTCAAGGCCAGGGATATTTTGGTTGTCCCTAATGTAGGATGTTTCCTATACAGAGCCACTCAATCCACTGAATATTCACACACTTTGCTGTGAGGATACAAGTATTTTGTATTTTGTGCTATATATTCATCACCAGATTACAGAGCCATTTGTATTATTATTATTATTGAAACATGCAGGTATTTTTCATGTCATGTGCTCTGAGTTTTTTTTTTTTTTTTTTTTTTGTGCACCATCCCTCCAGGAAGAGATGAGTCAAATCCAAATATTAAAAGACTCAAAATCATCCATTTTACTCAACATGAATGTCCTCCTGTCCAGTCCACAGTATTTAGTCTCACAGTCAGACATGTAAGACTTATTGCTGGATTGTAAAAGGCACATTGTTTTCAGATCAGCAGCTGACAAGTCTTATCCATTCTGGTCTCCATCACTGACAGACATGTTAAGTGTGGCTAAAGATTCTGTGACCACAGTAAATCAGTAAGTAATCATTTGTCTTTATTGTATATATATATTCATGAATTACAGTGAATTAAGACTGTATACAACATATCTTTAATATGGTGCCTTTTTAAGTCTTATTGCTTGTGAATATTTTAAGCTATCATATAATATGTAAATGTTCTAAATATTTGTGTATCAAAATGTGACAAAACTTTTTTTTTTTCTGTTTAACTTAACGCTCTACCTCATAATAAATAGTTAACAAGCCTGGTAAAGTCGTTCATCCAGTTAAAACATTTAATAAATGTTTCCATTGCATAGAATAAAATGTAAAAAATAAATCAGTGATAAAAAGTGCACGAAAAGCAGAAGCAAATTCATACAAATGTGATTCATTGACAGAAAAAAAAAGTCCTAATGAAGGAAAGTTCACGCACGTGAGACTGAAAGGGGAAAGACAAATGGAGAGAGAGCGTAAAGCGAGACGGCCAATGATGCACCTGCTTTGTTTGCACAGGAAACACCTGTTCCCAGACTTCCTGCCTGGATGACTGACGACAGTTAATTTAGTGCGAAAAATCTCCCACAGCTTGAAGAGCCAAACTGCCCCACGCTTGCCTTGTTTTGAGAACAATATCTCAGGAAGTCTTACTCGCTAACTCTCGTGCCCTACTGTCCACATGCCCTCTATTTTGTCTAGCAGCCAAGTATGTGTATCAGATAACACACTCCTAACACTAACAGAAGCCCTTTGGACACACATTTGTGAGATGTCTAAATACATCTAAATACATGGAATGTGTGACATTTAAGTCACATTAAAAATATTCCAAACTCACCTGTAGCTTACATTTAATCATGAAGTTCTGGGTTCAGTATAAGTTTAATAATCGATAGCACTTCCTTTCATCCCTCCTTTTCTTAAGAAAAGAAAAAAATAGAAAGATTTTTTTAAATTTGAAGTGAAGAAGACTATAAACGTAAACAAAACACTATTTCGGAAGTCGATCAAGATGTAAACAATGTTAACACCATAGCTGTGGTTAACACGGTTTCAGTGTATAACGAAATTGCTCACTAATCTTTTCTGTGTAAGGTCATATCGCACTGTAGAAATCATTTACCTACCTTTCTTGTGCCTCATCAGTTTCAGATTATATTTTTTGTATTTTTATTATTAGACATTTTTGATTTATTTATTTATTTTGAGTGACGCCTTTTTCCCCCTTCTTTTTGACAGGAATTAAAAGGATTCGGTAGCACTATTTGGTGCACTTTATTTTACAGTACGTCTACTAACATACTAACATCTACTAAGTACTATAGTGTACCTACAGTGTATTTATCTAAGAAAGTTCTGGTAATACAAGGTAACTACATGGGGTAGGGTTAGGTTTAGGGGTAGGTTCAGAGTTAGTACCTAGTTATTACATAGTTATTGTAATTACTATAATAAGTACATAGTATGTACATGAGGAACAGGACTGTAAAATAAAGTGCTACCAAGGATTTTGTGAGGGATAGAAGTAAAGTTCAATGCATCAAAACAACATATCAATTGTTATTAAAATTGTGTTATCTGGCAACTTTAAACAGTGCGTCTTCCTTGTAAATACTGTAAGTCTAACCCTCACAGCCTTCACGTAGAATTCACTAGTGGTTTCTAACCTGACTACAGCCAGACTGAATACATGTGGGATAAACACTGAGTTCTGGACCCTGTGTGTTTACTGGCTGGCAAGAGGAATTTTTACGAGACATGAGGCCTACAGTACGCTACAGAGGCGAAGTTCAACAAGCTCAACCACACTCACGCTCACCCGCTCTCTGTCTTCTGTTCTTTCTCACAGTGTGTGAGTAATGATACTGCTGATTGAACCTCAGTGTTTAATAAGCCTTCCTGAACATGTTGCTAACACCGTTGAGATCACGCACACATACACAGACGGGCACGGGGAACCAGATACACACGCGGCTTCTGTTAACCCGAGAGTGGAGGTCAATCCAGTTGATCCCTTGCATGCATGCCTTTCATACGAACACACTGAGTCCATGGCAACAAGATTCCTTCCTCGCTGTTAGCTCTAATAAATCTGGTGCCATCTGTGTTACATATATACAGTATATACTGTACCACACTGTTGAACCTCAATATATATGTGTAAAATATACATCCAAACAATGATAGAATGGCAGGTGTGACCTCAATCAATAAAATCAGCTTTAGTGGACTGTTTGTCATTATGATGCTCTTCTAGTTGCTGAAATTAAAATGAACTTCAACCTTCCTGATTAAGCTTGATTAGGCTAAATGAGGGGTTAAATTGTTAAAGAATGAAAACACCTGCCTTTCCCAGAGGCAGACCTTGCTTTTTCTGTATAAGCAAACAGGAACACATGGGTTAAACCCCATGTACAACTTTTAAGCAATTAAACTTACATTTGTGTTTGTGTTTATATCTCTTACTGAAATGCAAAAAACTGTATTTGAATAGTTTATATGTTTACAACATATTTAAACATCAAATATTTGTAGATTTTTTTTAAATGTAAAAAAAAACATTTTTATATAATGTAGGAAAGTAGAATATAATGCAACATTTACATTTGTTCACAGCTCTCAATCTAATTTCATTATTGGCCCTTTGTATTAAAAGGTTTGGGCACCTCTGTTTTACAGCAATATTTATTGTTAAAAGTGCTATAAATATTTTTATACTGAATTATTATATTAGACATATAATATATTTTATCTTGCATTACCAGAACTTGTCTTTACCCTCTGCTTATTAAAGTAGAGAATTCGTTCTAATAGTTTTTTATATATATAAAAAATATAATATGAAGGTGACAATATAAAGATGAAAACAACTTGTCTTCACCATTTTTCACTTAGCATAAACGAGTCATAAATATAAAGAGCTGATCTATGAGAAAGTACAGAGCTCTGGTTATATTTTGAGAAGGTGTTCCCTTGCAAGGGGATCATATTTAGGGGTGCTTGGGATCAAAAAGTTTGAAAACCCTTACTAGAGTGATCTATATTTCATCTGTTAGCATCTGATGTACATTTCAAACTATGCCCTTTCAGTTCGCAGTTTCAGTTTGACCCGCTACAGAGATACAGCCGTTACTAATAACGTCTGTCTTTCATTGTGCTTTTCCCATTCAATCCATCATTCAGTTCTTTTATTCTAATGGCAAGATCTTTTCTGATCGTCCCTTCTGCGTTAGCACTTAAGGAACCTGTTTTACTGGTGTCCAATTTGGCGCGTGAGCACCGACTCCTTCAGAACCCATTTGATGCTGTGTTGTAACCGGGGCATGTCTGGATGGTGTTATGGCACACATCTGACATTGCTGCACTTTTCCTGCCTGGAACGCTGGGAACAGGAGCGCTTTTCCCAAGTTTGGATTATGGATCAAAGTCAAAATCAGGCAGAGGGAAGGAGAGTGAATCCCACCCAAGCCAGGTGGGGAATAAGCTGAGGGGAAAAGCAGCACCCAGCGACGGTGGGGGAGAGGTTAGAAAGCATGGATCTCTTTGAAGTGCTGGTGCATGTCACGGTGAACTCGTCTTGTTGGAGCTGAACCGCAGCGGATTGATTTGCTTGGAGGTGGGGTGAGGGGGCGGGAGAGAGGCAGAGTTATTGGTGACCCCCACAAGTGTGTGTGTGAGAGTTAGCCATCTGTGGTAGGATATTACAAGTGTCTCACTTCACCTTTCTCCCCTATTGCCCTCTCGGCCCACCCAGAGACTCTGTTTCAATGAGGACCTCAGCTGAGAAAAATACTTTTCTGTCCTGTCTCAAAGGACGGTGAAGTGAAAGGTTTTCTCCAGTGTTAATTTAATATAATTAAAAATCATCATAGGATTAATAAATATAATAGATTAGTTTTTATTTTGTCAGTTTTCATTAAAGTTTTAGTAATTATATTATTTGATTTTACTGTTTTGTATGCTTTTTTCATTTTAGTTTTATTTATTTGTTATTATATTTATATAGTTCTCTCTCATTTAGTAGTAACTTTTAGTAGTACTTTTTAAGTGTCCACATTTTTAAATGCAAACATTCTAATGGACTGACTGGATTTTGCATGCAAATTTTTGCAGAAAAGCACCTTGAAACTTAAGCTCTAAAACATAATCAACTCGTGGTCAAGTCATGTTTTATGACATTAAAAATCTGAAAGTATTAAACATCTTTAAAATAAAGTGAGTTAAACAGATTTTATTTTTGTATTTGTTTACAAATTTACAGATGACCATGGATGAGCCGACAGAAAAGGAGTCATGTCTCTAGGTCATCGATGTCCAGATGTTTTGTGAGAAGAGCTTCTGGAAGGTTCTGACACTGCAGATAGAGAAAAATCACCTGAACCTGAGAAACAGAAAAACATAAGATCAGTTTCTCCTTCAGGCTATGACTGGCTCATTACCCTGTCAGTGCAATAATACCCATCTGTCATATTCTTTTCTTCACTTTGATTGGTTGATTAATCAGGCAACTTGTTAATGCTCATCTTTGATGCTCACAACGGGTCTACATCTATTAAACTGAAATCAGGATATAGTTCACTGCATAGATTTAATGTAGATGTAGTGTAGATTTAATAAAATAAATAAATGCGCTTTTTTAAAAGTGTTTCAGAGTGAATGTAAAGAGAAGTGATTATAAATTAAAGCTTGATGGTTTAACATCTGAAAATGAAGAAATGAAGACAGTCATAAATATTATTATTGTAAATTTACTAAATTGCCAATAATTTAATAAGTATTAATATATAACTTTTTCTTAATTATTACATTTTTATTTTACAGTGGAATATTAAATAGTCAATAATTCAATAATAATTACTATATAACTTTTCTCAAATATTACATTTGTATTTTACAGTGGAATATTAAATAGTCAATAATTGAATAATAATTCATATATAATTTTTCTTAAATATTACATTTTTATTTTACAGTGGAATATTACAATAATAATATTTCTTACTTTGTTTTTATTAAGTAATAATAATAATAATAATATTGTCAAGTTAAATTAACATACATATGATCACAAATTTTTTTAGCCAAATTGTGCAGCCCTATAAAAAAAATTGCATTTACATTTTTCCCAAATTATGTAGTTTATCAAGAAATAGTTTTTTTTTTGTAAAGAAAAAGATAGACATGAAGTCATATTAACATAAAAGGATTGTATTATTTTATTCTCTTGTTGATTTTAGATAAGACTAATTAGTCCATTATCCCAGAACAAATGAAATTGTAACACCAACATACATTGGATTAAACAAACAGAAAAAAACAAAACAACACACATTTCATAAGTCCACACCATTCTAGAGAAGTAGTATCGACTGAATGCAGAAAATTGTTGTTTCACTTCTTCTAAAACAAACCCCAGAATAGTGAAAACTCTGCCTTAGTGGCCAGGCTCCAAGGAAATGTTATAACTGGACTATTTATAATAACACAGTACCACACTGGACACATCAAATATTTATTTTGTAAAAATAAAAAGAAACAACTGACCTGAACCTCCACTTCTTGTGAAATGTCGACACGAGCCACTAGAGGGCGCAAGAGGCTGGGGCCAAACACTGTGGCCAAATTACTCAGAGACATTTTATTCTCTTCCTTCCGCTCAGCAACACTGAGAAACACAAAAAGAAGTGAAGAGGTGTGAGAATGAGAGAAAATAATTAATAAAACAGAAACATATTTTTCTCATTTGCATCCATCAATGGCGAAAGTGATTCAGGTCAGCCTGGGGTAAAATTAAATCAGTGTTTTGACAGTCACGAGTTGAAAGGATGTTGTGTACCGTCTCAGGTGATGTAAGAGGAAGAGGAGAGTGTTGCGGTTTACATCTGGTAGAGCCTGTAACAGAGTCAGCATGCTGTCAGCCCTGAGATATGGATCAGCAATATCTGCCATAACCGGATAGAGAAGGAGATAAGTATTATCATTTTAAATGCCTTATCATCATCATGTATACTGTTCTCACGTTGCATGTTTATGCACAGACCTGTGCAGCTTTGTGTGAAGGTGTGTGAAGGCCTCACCTAGTGCATCTGCAAGCTCCTTGAATCGCTCCGAGGGAATAAGAGGTAAAGGAAGTTCTCTAAAGTACAGTTTCAGAGTTCCTGATACAGCATTCACATCTACACTCCTCAGTTTACTCACAGCCTCACGGTAATCTACAGAGAGAGACACACTTTTGAGATAAGTGCTGTGAGAATCTTTCAATAGATTGTCACACACGCACACACACACACACACACACACACACACACACACACACACACACACACTCACTAGTGTTAAATGCATGCTTTAGTGCTTGTATCTCTGTGCTGGCTCCTGAGATTCTGTAGATCCCCTCTTCGCTCAGACCCCTCCTCTCAATCTCCTCCACACAGGAACGGACAATGTGAGGGACCAGTACACTCTCTTGCCTGTAAACACAAAAACATAGACACAATTAAGCCTTTTCATTTTCCTCTTCCTTTCTTGATGGCAAAACACCTCTATTTCTACACATCTTAAAGCAAGTTTCACACACGTGCACACCAGCACATTACAACGTCATGACGAAGGAAAGTTTATCAGAATTGTAACACACAGTTTTTCTCCTAATTTACACATTATTTGGACACTTCATACAGGTGCTTAGCAGATAAATCACATGGGGTTCATTTCATCATATTATGGACATTTAATACACACACACACACACACACACACACAATACTGTTCAAAAGCTTAGGGTTAGTAAGATTTTTTTAAAGATTTATTTTTGCCATTTTTATGCATTTATGAGAGAGGGGGGTGGGATCGAGAAAGGAGCAAAGGCAAGAATCGAATTCGGGATGCCTAAAGCACAACAACATTATATGTGAGCATGCTGCCAACGAGGCTATTGGCACCGACCACACATTTTTAATTGTTGCATGCTTACATTTTTTAGAGCAACTGTATGAAACCACTAAATATAAATAACTAAATGTAATATTTTTTTTTTATTATAATCAACATAATTGTAACTGATAATAAATAAGGTCCTGACTCTCTGTGGTCATTAAAAATCCTACGGCACATATTGTAATGAGTAGGGGCGTAACCCTGGTGTCCTAGCCAAATTGCAGCCACTGGCCCTTTGGGTGTACAACAATACACAATAAAGTGCTATATAAATGCATCATTCATTCATAATATTGCAACATCATTATAGTCTTAACAAAATATTATTGCAACATCTTAATAGTCAATTGTGAACTCACATTGCCACCTGTCCAATCGGAACACAGAACACTGGTTCCTGTACTAGAGGGGCGGTGCTAGGAGGATCCAGAGGGTGGGGCATGTACTTGATTGACAAGGTCACATCAACTTGGCCCAAAGAACAACTGACTTTCTTCCACTTCTTCAACATGTTGTCAGTGTCCAGCTGTAAACACAAACATACATAGGTTTTTCAATGCTTGGCATTAATAACTAAACGTACAGACTGGTCTCAAACTGTATACATTTGTGCAATTTAATCTAAAGGTGGTTTGATGAGAATATCAGATTTATTTCCACACAAATAATACCGGTTTAAAATGAAGATGGAGAGATGATGACAAGACGTTTATGTTTGGATAAACAACTAATTTAAAAGGACACAACATGAAGCAAAAAGTATATGAGCTCACATTTAACACCGCCCTGCCCACAATCTCATCCTGTGTGTCGTTCTCATACTGAGACACAAAAACCAGTAACAGCTTTCGTGCTCCGTCCACTTGAAACACAAGCTCCTATATGCACAACAACACATTCAAAGCCATTCAGTATATTAAATACAAGGCAAATCACAGAATGCATAATCTAATTTCTAAAAATTCATAATTGCTTTTACACACTCACCTCATCCCATTGTGGTGCAACACAGAAGGCTGAAAGACAGGTTTGTTTTCGTCTGTCGTAAAACTCAAAGCCGTCCACCTCCACGCAAACATATGCACCTGAAAGGTCAAATAATAAAGCTTATAACAAGAAGTTTATTGGAAAATATTGTTCAATGCATACATACTACAGTATTTTAATTGAAAATAGATAGATATTAAATTAATTTAATAAAGATTTTGTATATATTTTTTAATTTTTGTGGTGTTATTTTGGCAGCGATGCTTGATGAAAGCAATTCGTGCTTCACATTTAGGGCAGAATGTATGTGATGAGTTTGTGGGTTTGATGTGTGTCTCGGAAACTTTCATTCTTGTACACATCACGTGTGTTTTGTCACTTACTGCTCGGGTTTTGCAGACCACACGCCGACTGAACCATCACATACAAGCTCCCACACATATGTGAACTTTCATCTGTGAAAGACACAATAGAATAGAGAGTGTTCATTGTGCACAAGTGTGATTGAGATGATAGTGAGAGCACTATTTACTGAAAGAAAAATACAGAGGGAGCTTTACTGGACTGAACGCGGTTAAGGGGAGGTTGTTGAGTCATTCTGAGTTTGATACAGGAACTGGTAACAGACAGCAGGTCTGGAGGAACCGTCTCGATACCTGTGAAACACACACACACACACACACACACAAATGCATGGGGTTATGATCATGCAATCAATCATCAGGACAGATACACAGCAGGATGAAGATGCACTCACAGTTTCCACTCTGTTTCTCAATGGCTTCTTTCCACTCAATCAGGTCATTCAAAGAAAACAGTCGGATAGTGTGACTCTGTGGAAGGAAAAATCATTATTGACCAATAACCAGAGAAATGTGTAGTTTAATGGCTTCGTGAACTGCAAACATCTTATTTATATCTATCTATCAAGCCCATACCTTTAAACCTCAACAATTTGTACTTTTTTTTAAACATTCACATAGTGCTTTGTCTATGTTCATATTTTCTGGTTAAAAATGACAGTTTCACGATTTTATATTATTTTGTTTTAAATGAATTAATATTTAATTGACTACTTCATCATGTTTGCAACCTCATTTCAAATCAGAAACAGACACTTTAATTAGCATTCTGTATATTCACATTTGTTGTGAAAGGGCTTGTTATGTAGTTGTACTTACTGTAGGTCTTTTGTTCACAAGACATTGGTTCCTCTCAAGACTTCTTCCTCATATAACTAAACAACTTAGGGAGTTTTTTTACTTGCCATTGTAACCTTTAAATCAATTTCAACTAATTCAGGGTATTGAAGCTTATTGTGTTGACCGGTATGAACTGCTTTGGAACAATATATATTGTGAAAATTGCTTTAAAAGTGTTATATATATATATAAACTGAATAGAAAAAATCAATGCTTGTTGGATAGAAAGAACGTGCTCGTGTGTTCACGTGCGACACTTTTGTGGTCTTACCTTTCCACTGGTGCTATGTAGGTCTAAAGTAAAAGATGGTGTGTTTGTTAAGAGCCAGATCTCACACTCTTCAAGTTTGCGCCTCAAGCGATCAATAGCACGAGAAACTGACACCTTGCCTCCTTTCTGTAAAAACACAAACAAACACGGTGCTATCTGAAAGGGGACTTACTACTGAGTTCTTTTCTTTTTTGGAAGATTTTTCCTCTTTAGATTTAGCTAACGGTCAGGAATACTAGGTTAAGGAGTGAAAATCTCACTGAGTCACATGTAAATCGCCTTACCGTGTGTTGCTGGAGTGCTTGTTTGAGCTGGTACATTTTGGCTCTGGTTTTACTGATTTTCACCTGGTATTCTGGTGAGGGCAGATGTTCAGCAGCCCAGTGCAGCTTCAGGCCAACCAATGGCAAGTACCAGCAAAACCTGTACTGTGCCTGCCTCCTTTATATGAAAACACATATAAGCCTCTACAGCATACACACATCCATATCATGCTAATATTGTCAATAAATAAATAAAATACTAATTATAGTGCATACTCTCAGAAAAAAGATACAAAACTGTGTCAGTACCCCTTCAAAGGGTATTATTATATACACTTTTTGCCTCAGTGACAGTGTCCTTTTTCTTTCTGAAAAGTATAATATAACTCTATAACAGGGGAGCTCAGATAGCA
This sequence comes from Carassius gibelio, assembly GCF_023724105.1. Classification (NCBI taxonomy): domain Eukaryota; kingdom Metazoa; phylum Chordata; class Actinopteri; order Cypriniformes; family Cyprinidae; genus Carassius; species Carassius gibelio. Next base: position 5,585,282 of record NC_068402.1, read on the forward strand.
GACCTCCAACTGAACTACGTTCAAGACAACGAAGCTGTCAAAACCACAAGTGCTCAGGGTCATTTATGCTAATGATCTTTCAGCGCTATATCCTCTTATCACTTTATCTAGAGCCAAATGTGCTTTATTGCAGCCCTTTCTGCCCTTTGCATGTTGCTTCTAATCTCCAAGTGTCACTTTAAGATCTACAGACGACAGTGTTTTTTTAACAACAGTAGCAGCATAATAGATACTTTCTCTAAAACACTGCAAAAAAACAAGAAATCAGCCAATATAATTATTTTAAACTGTCATAGACTCCATCCACTCAAATAAACCAGGTTTGTTTCCATCTACATTTAGCATTAATTTCTTTGTGGAAAAATTCTCAGACATAAATGCTTAGGTCCAATATTTTCATCTTCGACTATTATTTTACCCCTTTCATTTAGTTTTTTTACAAAGTACTTCTGCTGCCCAGATGTAAATGTATATCTATCCCGAAGAAAGTATTGTCCGGACCTCCGCTGGGAAGGTAACACAGAGGCCTGTGATTGGTGGAGACTCACCCTGCACTTGTCAGTCTGGCACATAGCAGCATGTCTGTGTACAGGAAGAGGTGTCTCAGGTTATGCCCATTCTCATACACATCTACTATGAACCCATCTCGCATCAGCTGACGTCTCTGTGGACATGCACACATGTATATATTATTATGATGAACATTACATTTTAAAGGAGTCACTGGATGCCCATCTTCCACAAGTTGATATGATTATTTAGGATCTTAATGAAAAGTCTATAACATACTTTGGTTAAAATTTATCAATGGTAGTGTAACAAACACCTTTTATACCCAGTGTAAAACAGCTCTTTTCAGAGCAGGCCATTTGGTAGCTTTTTCCTTTAAATGTTAAAGAGCTCTGCTGACCCCGCCCCTCTCTTCCAAGCTGCTCTCTGAGAGACTGTTTACTTAAAAGGATACTCCACACCAAAATGAAAATTTTGTCATTAATCACTTACCCCCATGTTATTCCTAACCCATATAAGCTTCATTCGTCTTCAGGAACACAATTTGAGATATTTAGTATGAAAACCGGGAGGCTTTCTCTGTCCTATAGACTGCTAAGTAAGTTACACTGTCATAGTCCAGAAAAGTATGATAGACATCAACAGAATAGTCCATCTGCCATCAGTGGTTCAAT